>NC_088360.1:21244362-21266862 GCF_034508935.2 Berghia stephanieae | reverse complement strand
TTTTTTTTAATTGTTGAAAATCATTTATGATAGAGAGGTATAATTCAAATTAAAGAGCTACATGGGAATGAAGAATATTATGCTATGTTGACTTAAACCCTGCTCATTGTCTCTCGCTGGACACTAATAATAATAATAATAATAATAATAGTATAGTAGTACAAAGCTGCCAACTTTTCAAAATGCAAAAACGTATTATTATACGCGGTGCGGCGCGGACGCCTAAATCATGTCTTAAAATGGCATATTTATTAATGTACTTCAGTACTAGAATGGTCAGAACTGTAATACTAAGAGAAGCTTACCTTTATCATCATACTGGGTAGGCATAAGTGATGGGGAGGTGGTGACAGAAGCAGATTAATGAGGCTTGGGCTTAACCCTGTCCCGATACTGAGCTTTTTTTGACCGCACAACCCTTGGAGACTGACTGGGCTTCGAGTTCGATAACTTTATGTGTGTGTATTTGTAGGCATGGTCAAGACTGGAGGACTTGAAAGTTAAATTTGATGCGTGTGGCATGTCATTGCCTGAGGCAGAGCGGTTTTTCCCTGAAGGCATGGACCAGCGTGAAAAACTGGAGATGCAGGACAAGTTCTGCCAGGCCTTTTCTGGTGCCAGTCAAAAGTTGGACAAGTATATGTCCACAGAAGGCCAACCAGGGATTCAATTTAATAAACAGTTGCCTTTTTTTGATCCTAGCAGACTTATTATGTTTGATGACACTGATCTTTCATCTCTGCCTGGAATGAAAGAGGTGCCTGCTACAGAAATCAGGAGATACAAAGAATCTTTTGGTCCAAGGGCCTCAAAGGCCTTTATTGGATTCCGGCACGATCGGATACTAGCACACTTTTTGGTGATGACTGACCGTGCCAGTATAACGCCAGTATACTGTATTATTATCATTATTATTATTACTGCTGCTGAGGCAATAAACAAATGTGGTTTAAATTGAAACTTTGGCCTTTGTTTGTGCGTTTGTGAATCGCAATTTTTTCTCCCCCCCCCCCCCCCTCCCCTTGTCAGATAATGTTCCGCAAAATTTGGCAATTTTTATGGCAACTTTTGCCCTTTTTTATGGCAACTTTTGGGGTTTTAAATGGCAACTTTCCGCAGGGACAGCTTAACAGCCTCCTTTGTGGCTGTCTTTGCCCTCTTCAGGAACTCTGAGTCAAGTTAGGAAAAATAAGACTGACTTCAGGGGCAGCCTGAGTACAGACATGCTTTCAGGACTTCTCATTGTCAAGTCTAATAGCACTCCATGCCATGACAGTGAGTTCAGCTCAGAGTTCCTGAAGAGGGCAAAGACAGCTGCATAGGTGTGAGCATTAGTTTTTTTTTCGTTTTTTTTTCTGGTTTTTTTCTCTTTTTCTGGATTGGCCAAATCGTACTAAGTGGTAGTAGTAATAATAATAACAGTAATTCATTAGGCTCACATGCCTTGTTTACCAACATACAGATTTTGAACTAAAAATATGAACTTACGGACCCAGGAAGCCAAATGCGGAACAAATCCGTTTTTTACGGAACGGTTGGCAGCTATGTAAAAAAGTAGTCTTAGATCAACTTCTCTATACGATATATCTTGACATTGAAATAACCTGTCCGATGTTCTTATTCTAAAGTGTGGGGAAGGCTGAAATCCATCAAATGATGTACATTTTACCATCTTTCAACCAGAGGGGCACATTTGGTGGCTGGCCTTAGTTCCTCCCATTCTACGGTAAAATAAAATTGTGTAATAGGATTTCAATGTTTCTGGACCATAGCGGCCATGCTGTGCTATAGAATGCTCAATGGCTAATTACAAGAGATGATTTTCTAAAACAAGAACTCACTTTGCCAATGAGAACTTTATTGATAGCACACTTGGTTCTTTCTCTGGCCTCTCCACTGCTTGTCTTTTGAAGACGAGTTAAATCTGAAACAACATCAAATATGCTCAAAGCTCTAGTTTTAGAAACAAGCGGAATATTGTCATATTCATTCTGGTCCAATTAACATATTTTCAATTCATTCAACTCTATGGAGATAAATTTTTGTAATAATTTTAAGCCAAGAATTAAAACAGAACGATTAGGACTTGACTTCAGGCCTTTCATCTGATGAGTCAACAGACTTTTCCATCTGGGCTGCTTTGACTATTGTAGAGGTGACAAATTTCCACTCCCGTCGTTCTTTTGCACATTGTCAAATTGTTTCAAAATCTTGAATTGATTGTAACTGTTGGTCAACATGTCTGAGGTCACATCTTAGTGTTGTAGATGTTGATGTTCTTGATCGACCTCTTTGCTTTTCGTTCTTGTGATTGAAAGTGTGAACCATCACTTTGTTGCTCGGCATGTTAACGTTTTATCTTAGAATGGGGTAGAAAAGTCGAAGCCTGTTTTATTGGTTATGATAGCAGTGTTGCTTTGATTTTGCAGTAAATAGATTTGTTTGATATTCTTATAACACTATGCTCATATAATTGCAATTTTAGCCAAAATCAGGAAATCTACATACAAACCATTTATTAATGAACTGGCAATTTCTCTCTCAGAACCACAGCCTTATTACTGGACAAAAAAAGAAAATCAAAGAGAAGGATAAGAGATTAGATGAGGATTAGATGGATAGAACAGAGCCGATCAGATATCCCCCCCCCCCCCCCCCCCCCTCCAATAGACCACAAATTACAGTTTTCATACCATCTCTTGCTGCAAGAATCTGGGGCACATTGACACTTGTTTTGGAGGACATGATCTTGCGTATCGGTTGGTAGACTTCAGCAATTCTATTCTCATTTCCCTGATTTAAAGAAGGAATATCGTATCAAAATAACAAGTGATGGAAGGGCCATTCCACGTCAAGTGGACCAAGGGTGGGAACCACACCCCTTTTGATTTTCCTCAAACTTGGCTCAATTGAAGATACTTATGAGACATGAAGAAAACCAAATTTTCAGTTCAGAATATGGATATTTGAATTTTATACAATTTTTTGAAATTTTGTCTCAAAACGCATCAAAGTCAGATTTGCTCGTGGGTCCATTTTTGAGAGGCTATAACTTTTTTATTAATCAAGCTAACTCTTTCAAATTTGGTAATCCTGTACAACTTTTAGCATAGATTACAATTATTTGAAAGAAAATGAAAATATTTATCAATTTTTGGAGTTATCTGCCCTTGAATATGGCTCCCTGTGCTGTTCGGCAAAAAACTGAATTTTTTCAATATTTTTTTTCATGACTTTAATGTTTCATTTTTGGTCATTGTTGATTTGCATATCAATAAATAACATATGGTCCAACATAATAGAGCAAAAATATGGGTCTGGTACTATAATGTTTTGAACAACAACGCATAGCGTAATGAAATGTTCACGAAAATCGCAAATTTTTGTCAACTTCAAGGCTCAAAACGGTCAAAGATGTCGGCAGAGATTTATGGACCCACGAGCAAATCTGATTTTGACGCGTTTTGAGACAAAATTTCAAAAAATTGTAAAAAATTCAAATATCCATTTTCCGAACTGAAAATTTGGTTTTCTTCATGTCTCATAAGTATCTTCAATTGAGCCAAGGTTGAGGAAAATCAAAAGGGGTGTGGTTCCCAATTTCCGAAAATTTGGTCCACTTGACATGGAATGGCCCGGAATGCACTTTTCAACACCACCCAGGCATCCCACACACATAACTTGACAAACCCAGACACGGACACACACATACACACACACACACAATGCACTATTCAACACCACCTTGGCATCCCACACACATACCTTGACACACACATACACACACACACACAATGTACTATTCAACACCACCCAGGCATCCCACACACATACCTTGACAGAACCAGACACACACACACACACACACACACACACAATGCACTATTCAACACCACCCAGGCATCCCACACACATACCTTGACAAACCCTGATATGGACACACACACACACACACACAATGAACTATTCAACACCACCTTGGCATCCCACACATATACCTTGACACACCCAGATATGGACACAAAAACACACACACACACAAATACTGGTTATACACTATGCAAAATCTAAAGAGATTAGTTGAAAAAGTCAAAAAAGTGTTCCCTTGAAGTGTAATGTGGTTGAAGGCAAAGCTGGTTTTAGAAGGAATGAAACTGTTTTAGCCAGCCATTTTTATGAGTAGTTCTCACTAAATTCTATTGATTAGACTATAAACGTTCAAGGTTACACATAGTTTGTGTTGGTACGTTATATCCAGCTGGGGGGATGTTTTGAGTTTTTGGCCAGCACCAGCAAGAGTTCATGAGTTCAATGTTACTGATATTTGGATTTGGAGAGAGACATGTGTATCTGAGGTCTTCTAAGACATTGATACTCAAGATTCATAGGGGTGTTGACACGAGGGGCAAGATGGGGATGTGACTCTTGTGATTTTCCTCAGATAGAAGACAAGTTGTAAGTGTTCTGCCGTCTCACGGAAAAAGGTTAGAGACCTGATTGATGCAAGCGAGGGTTCACAGTGCAAAACGCTTACCCTTGAAAAGAATATCATCATCATGGCTTATCCCTCTTGGACGTAGCCTCCACAACTGCCAACCGAAACAAGCTTCTGTCCTGCGCCATCCTTCTACATTCAGTCACTGGCTTATTCACCCATTCGCTGTGGCCTTGTGACCATAGGAATTTAAATTTAAAGAAACTTGTCATATGTAGTCGCATTCCTTAAGATAGCAGTTTTATGTTCTCAGTTGAAAGTGACTGGATGAATACAGTGGATTTACCTTAGCCTTGTCAGACCATTTGAATGATTGGATAGTCACGTCAAGTCTCTTCAGCAACATCTCCCGCCACACTCGATACTCATCAGACAAAACCCTGTTGATGTCCATGATTTGGGCCCATTGCTTGTCCGATAGTCTTGCCTTCAGCAATGGACTGCCAGCCTGGCCTGGGTATTTGGACACCAACTCTTTCACCTGGAGACAAAATAGAACATTAATTTATTGAGGACAACTCCGGACACACCATGACAAAGCCTCGTATGACGGACACTGAGGCAAACGGAGAGATTTAGAAATATTTGTTATCAGAATGATCCCTTGCCTATATATATCACAGGCCATAAAGTCTGATGTGCATGAATTGTATGGCATCTCTATAGTGCCTTATTTCTAAGCCCCAGTTAAAAAAGTGCTTGATATAGATCAGTAGCATAAAGCTTACATAGTGACAATAAAACTCTCCACGCCTTTACAAATAAAAATCTGCTCAGGCACAATTTGTTTCCACACTAAAAAAAAAAAATAAATAAATAAAATTCCATTTATTCATCCCATAGGGGAAATTTGTCTTTAGGGCCTATTCCAAAGGAAGACTGGAAACCCTGTTGTCAGCCCCAGTGCAATGCCGCAAATATACATACATACACAGACACACTAACACTCCGACACACACAAAGCTATTGGATATAGCTTTGCCCATCTGTAAAAAGTGACTTGAAGCCATAGAATATAGCTGCTTGTCTATTGGACACAGCTTTGCCCACCACTACAAAGTAAAATTGTTGAATCATATTCTTGAAGCAATTGTCCAATTTGGTGGCCTTGTGTTTTGTTTGGTTATTTCTAAGGGTTTTACGGAGCTTGCAACACATTTAGGTCATATCAGCTCCAGTAGAAAGGAAGGAAATGGGATAGTCATATTCTAGAATTACAGTTAAAGCACCCAAGAAAAGGAAAGACAAAGAAAAACTGGGAACAAATAGGGATCAGATGTAGATTTCAAGAGCATCAGTGTGCTTAGTTTGAGATCACCTATAAGTCTCATCCAGACACAAACACAAGATCCAACAAAGAGGAATACACTCAAATTACGTTATACAATCAAAATAACAAATATAACAATACATAACAGAGAGATGATTTAAAAGGAAAACAAATATAATCTCCCAAAACAATAACTATGCATTTGACTGTTTCCCTCCCAGCCAAGGACTCTGGCCAGGACAAGACCATGAATCTCATTCCAAGACGAAAGACAGAAAGCATGTTGGAAAACCGAAATAAGGGGATGGAAGACGCAGTGAGTGCCACCCTGCCCACTATGGGAGACCAGGAACCCCACACCGGTGGTCTTGTGTGATTTAACATTGTAAAACCAAGGACGAAGACAAACTGTGCTGAAATATTCTTTAATATTAATTATACTTTCATTCAATTAAGACATATGCTGATAAGTTCAACCCTCTTAACTAATCCTTAATATAATTTGAAATCTCCCCCCCCCCCCTGTTTTGTTTATGTTTCTAAGTAAAAAGGAAGAAAATTCTGGAATTACAAGACAAAGAAGAATAGATGTAGATTCTAAAATCACAATATTAATGTACATAGTTTGAGATCCCTAAGTCTCATCCAGATACCAGCACAGGATCCCACTAAGAGAAATACACAACTAACAACACATAAAGGATGATTTACAAGGAACAGAAAAATCATCTCCCAAAAGTAATATATAACACACTTGACTATTTCCCTCTCAACTGAGGATTCCGGCAAGGACCAGGACAAAACCAAGTCATCCCATTCCAAAACAAAGACAGAAAGCAACTCAGAAAACAGATCTACAGGGATGAAAGACACAGTAAGTGACCTCCTGCTGACCATGGGAGGTCAGAGATCCAACCCAGCAACACCCCCTTCCTCCCAAACCAAAGTACACAGACAAAATTTGAACTCATAGGGTTTTTGTTATCTGGTGGTGACAACGTGTGCAAGACAAAAATGTTAGAAGAAACAAACCTCATCAGCCTCCAACAAAGAAGAAAAGAAACCCGTCTGTCATTCGTGTTCAAGATTATAAAAGATCAAATACCATCAATAAAGGCAGACTCCTTTTTCACGCCAAGACCAAACAAAAGAAAAAAACGAGCACTCACTTTTGCCAACCACATAACCGGAAACCCCATTGAGAGATACGCCACAAACTGCTTCAAAATCCCACAGACAAGAACACAAAACTACAGAAATTTGTTCCTCATTAGAACTATCTCGGAGTGGAATGGGCTGGATGAACTGGTCATCATGGCACCACACCGAAACGATTTCAAGGCCCGACTGACATGGCCTGCACCCAATGAGGACGCCGCTGTATTACAACCAGACCATTAGTTTCTTCAGCGCTAACCATACAGATACAGACCTTACCTTGGCTTCCAGTTTGGAGAACATTTGAAAAGCTGTAATATTTGGGGGAGGTTTGGAGAACTTGAGTGCAATCATCATCAATTTCAGATGTTTGGCTACGTCACTCTCCACCTGTATAAGACATGAATAGTGAAAATATCACAACAAACATTCAAGAAGAGCAATGGGTTTTTAATTCTTTGTTTTTTAATTACTTGGACAGGTTTTGCCAGATCACCTCTCATATATTATCTCAGGTTTTATTTTGAATTGTTTCCTCGTTCACTGAATGAATGCATGACCAGCATATTGTATTATCTACTTTCACTCTCTCCTTACTGGCTATTTTTAGCATTTCCCCCCAAAATTCACACCCACCCGACACAAAATAGACTATTCCTAATCAAACAAAAAAGTAACAAGTGCATTCTATACAGAATGTTATTCAGCAAAATGTCTATAACAATGTGTTTAGTATTTATAGCTGTAATCAAAGCATTTCTTTAAATTTTGTGATGTACAAGAGAAATCAGAATGGGAAAATTGACTGTTGCATCGTAACGAATGTGACGATTTTCCTATAGGTGGTAAGGAAAGGGTCAATACCTTTCCTCGTGCTAACAAATCTACATAAAAGATCAATAACGATTAAAAATCAACTTACAACTTAAACTCTTCAAATTAGAGCTACACTCCATGTCTTTATTAGACTTAAGCTTGAGCTTTCATAGAAAAAACTTGAGCTTTTACATAACGCAACTTAATGTTCTCAAAGTGCTTTACAAGGGGTTTCAAGCCAACAGCAACACTTAACATGTAAGATGAGACATGGTGCCTGTAAGGCCATAATACAATTTTTTTTTTCGGACAGAGACAACGCTATTATCCGATCCAACAGTGAGTGGCAAACCACAAGACCAAATAGTCATTTTCTTAAACCAGATCACTTTCAATCTCTATAACTCCTTTTCTTTCACACACAAGGTGCATTTGCCTTGTCCAGTTGACAGTCCAATCATTTTTGTCTATGTCTCTTTCTGTATTTAAACTTTAAAAGTTTGACTGGCAACTTTGGCGAATGGTGCACTTCTTTTTCTTGTTTTAAATCTCATCACATGATCCCACCCAGCAGGGTTGGCAATATGGCTTTTCAAATGCCAAACTTTAAAAAGTTATCATTTTTAAGCCATTTGACATGGAAAGATTGGGTTTGGCATTTTTTTTTTTTTTGGTTTGTTTTGGGCATATAAAGAGATTATCAATGCTCGTGCAGATGATTAAGTCTTTTTTGATTTTTCGATTTTTTATTTTAGGTTAACATAAAAACATACATTTATTGTTCTAATTCTTTATAAAAACATACGTTTATTGTTCTAATTCTATCTAAAAACATCAATTTATATATTGTTCTAATTCTATGTAAAAACATACATTTGTTGTTCTAATTCTATGTAAAAACATACATTTGTTTGTTCTAATTCTATGTAAAAACATACATTTATTGCTCTAATTCTATGTAAAAACATACATTCGTTGTTCTAATTCTATGTAAAAACATACATTTGTTGTTCTAATTCTATGTAAAAACACATTTATTATCCTAATTCTATAAAAACATACATTTGTTGTTCTAATTCTATGTAAAAACATACATTTATTATCCTAATTCTATAAAAAAACATACATTTGCTGTTCTAATCTTGCAAAAACTCTCAAACCTGGGACTTTGCGATGTCTCAGGTTTGAGATTTTTTGCCAAGATGAGGGTCATTTAAATCAATCGATATCTGAAGGACGAGTTTTCTGGCCAAATATTTCAATATGGGTTTTGCCAGTGTACAGCAGAGATCTCACAACTCCTTAAAAATAAAAATATAAACTTCCTTTTTTCATCCCATAGGGGAAAACGTGTCTCTAGGTTCTATTCCAAAGGAAGACTGGAATAACCCAGATGTCAGTCGCAGTGCAGTGCCACAAATTGAGCTAGGGCGAGGTGACCTGCTCAAGGTCACACATCGCAGCGGCAGGTGACGAACTCGGCACCTTTCGGATACACTCGGCACCTTTCGGATACGAAGCAAAGACCGTACCCCTGATGCAAGCTGCCCCCAGCGTGGGTTGTATTAATTTTTATTCACAGATATTTGAAGTAGACAAAATAGCAGGCAGGCAGGCAGGATGACAAGGGATAAATAAACAATTGAAACCTTTTGTAGTTTTTAATAGGAATAAACCAGTCCAGCTTAAAATGACGTCATTAATGATGTTTTATAGACTGAAACAATTTATATCAAAAGCGGCTATTTATCAAAAAATCAATGATTGCTGACCTTCACCTATTAAAATATTTTCCCTGCTCTGCACTAAACTTTAATTGAATTGGAACATCAAAATAAAATACGAAGGGGAGTAATAAACAATAATGTGATGTTTTTGGGGGGGGTTTTAAAATGACATTTTGAATTAAGCTATAATCTACTTTTAATCTCATCTTACATAAAAATTCTATTTACTTTTTAATATTTACTGACTTAAATGAAGATTTTTACAGGAAACTGTAAAACTGGGATGTTATAATACAGCTTTTGACCTATACTGAATAGGAAGACTGGCTTGCCTTCGGTCAGAAAATCCAATAATGATCAAAAACGATATAACCTAACAAACCGGTTCATTGCAGGAGGAAGAAGATGAAGACAGCGCCGATGGTTTCTTCACGGCTATCATTTTAACACTGGCTAGTTCTGTCAATAAAAAATCTGAAAAGAATAAACATGAAAGAATGAGCAGGAGCATGCTTTGTACTTGACTGTAATTTGATCTGTCTTATATAGATAAGAAGAAAGGATGTGACCCATGTTACATTTTGTAGTTTGATCTTTGATCTGTATAATATAGATAGGAAGAAAGGATGTGACCCATGTTATATTTTGTAGTTTGATCTGTATAATACAGATAGGAAGAAAGGATGTGACCCATGTTATATTTTGTAGTTTGATCTGTATAATATAGATAGGAAGAAAGGATGTGACCCATGTTATATTTTGTAGTTTGATCTGTATAATATAGATAGGAAGAAAGGATGTGACCCATGTTATATTTTGTAGTTTGATCTGTATAATATAGATAGGAAGAAAGGATGTGACCCATGTTATATTTTGTAGTTTGATCTGTATAATATAGATAGGAAGAAAGGATGTGACCCATGTTATATTTTGTAGTTTGATCTGTATAATATAGATAGGAAGAAAGGATGTGACCCATGTTATATTTTAAAGGTGTTATGAGGGCTGTAATACGTTTAGGTCATTTTAGCACCAGTATAAAGGAAGAAAATTTGATGGTCAGAAAATTATAGGTAAAGAAATTAAAGCAGCTAAGAATAAGTAAGGGGTACAGATAGAGATTCCAAGAGCTAACTATTGATGTACTTTGATGACCTTAAAGTTCCATCCAGACACAAGGACACAATTCAAATGTTTGCATGTGATTATGTTCAAGCTAAAAAGTGTTTAACAGAAATACGATTTACAAGGAAATACAACATCATCTCCAAAAGTGAATCCTAAACATCTGTCTGATTTCCATACCAGTCCCAGCCTGGGCCAAAATAAATCTAAGACAGACAGAAAGCAAGCCGGAAAAGAAGATGAGGTATTGAGGGATACCTGCAGACACAACAAAAAGGATCTTGCCAGCCAGCAGCGTAGCCCGAGACTCCAAAGGGTCTGAGACAGAGTTGAATGTGAGGGGCCGAGATGGAGTATCAGAACAGTGAGTAAAAATATATACATCACAAGAGAGGAATACAAGGATGCGTCATGTTATATCCTACAGGAGAGGTCAATTAAAATCAACAGTATAGACCGTAGATGTAAACTAATTACATTACAGAATTATGACTTACAAGTCGGTTGTGTTTGTTTGAAGTTAAACTCTAGTCTCTTATCTTTAAAACTTACAAATATTATATTTCCTCTGTCTCTGAATAAAATAAAATCGAAGCGAAGAAGGCATTTTTTCTCTATATTGACTGAGCCATGGAAACAGTTTGTACCAGTTATTGTTGAATGATCTCTTTGGGTTTCCGTTCATTACAGAAAACCAATAATCCTGTTCTTGATGAGGACCCGGTCCCATAATTGTCAGTTTATCTTCTTTGATAAGGGATGGGTGTGACAGATGAGAAGTACGGCCAGTCAGTGCGTGAAGAAAGAAACAAAGATGGAGGTTATTCTGCCTCGTGCTCAGACGGGATGAAGATATTCCAGCACAGACCTCAATGGGTGATTACTTCAGGCAGGGAGCCAAATACAGAGGGTGTACACCAACTTCACTTTCAACATCATTTAATCAAGATCTCGGAAAATATCAAATATATTTAGAAACAACAACCAAAGAACTGATTTCAACAACACCTGAAAACATCCAATTGCCTTGGCACCTTATGATGATATTCAAAAGCTAAAAACACTTGCACGGGACAAAGATTTAGGGAAACAAATTACTAACTGGATACTAGAAACAGACTGACACATTCGAAGTAACACACACATCCACGGCAAGCATCCAGAGACAGTGCAGCCATATTGCTTCATTCATTATCATCTTAGCCTAGAGAATTTATGGGTGTTTGGAAGTAGTCAACGTGATTCATCACTTCTATACTTTAACAAAAGTAAAAGAAAAAAAACCAACAAAAACCAGTCATTCTCAATGGCAGCATAAGAACATCAAAGTCAAAGGGTTTCTTATTTACAATGAGGTCCATTTTTTTATCATTATTTAAATATAAATTAACTGATCACGTGAATAAGAATAAATTGCCAACGCTGAACTTTTATAAATTACTTTTGATGGCAATTACAGAATCACAAGTTTATAGTCACTATATAAAATCGAGGACCCAAAAAAAAAAAGATCTACAGGATTTATAAATCCTATCAAAATTATTCTTAAATTCGAATTAAAGTAAAATGAGTAAAGCAGAGTAAAAAGGCATGAGTTGGCAACTCTGTTTGTGTGGCTAGACATCAAAGTTGGACAAAAACGCTACGCCTTACCCAAGAGTTGAAGGCAAGCTGCTTTGGAAGCCAGACGAGACTCCATCGGACCACTGGTCAGTTCCTCATGAGGACAAGCTTGATATGAGTCACAATTGCATTTGGAACAGATAAAAAAATATGAAATTATTAATAAAATCAAAAATAATAATAATACAAATAAAAATAATCATAATACATAACCTTAGCTATAATGTGGAGAAAAAAAGGAAAATAAAGTTTTACTGCTTCTTTCATTAAGGCCAAAGCTTCAGACTGAAGATTGTATGGCTGTCTTATCAGTAACGGGTTTTAGAGAGAAGCAGGGAATGATATTTTGAAGTCATTAGTCAAAAGGATTTGTTTACAAGTGGTTGGTAGGGAGTTCCAAAGTTGGATAGTGGAGGGCAAGAAAAAGTCAAGATGATGGTTTGTTTTGTTGTTGTTCCGTTTCAAACGGCTAGTTGGAATTTTGAGTTTTCCGATTTGTGCCTGGTGGAACACGAGGAGTTTGTTGATGGCACGTCTGTCATGTAGCAGTTTCCATTGGAGATCGTTCATAAGCTGAGTTACACACATATCCCGCTCATAGTTTCCACTGACAAATTTGGCAGCCCGACGTTGGACTTTTTCTAGCTCATTGATTTCTGGTGATGTGTGTGGATCCCACACTGAGCTAGTATATTCCAGTATGGGTCTGACATATCCTCATAACATCTTTTTCACAGTTCCGAATAATTTTGTATAAATCTGTGGTACGTTTTTTTGTTCTTAAGGGTTTTACAGCGCTTGCAACACATTTAGGTTATATCAGCGCCAGTAAAAAGGAAGAAAATGGGATAGTAGAAAGTTCTAGAATTACAATTAAAGCATCCAAGAAGAAGTAAGACAAAGGGGAACTGGGAACAAATAGGGATCAGATGTAGATTCCAAGAGCATACCACCAATGTACTCAGTTTGAAATCACCTACAAGTCTCATCCAGACACAAGCACAAAATCCAACAAAGAGGAACACACTCAAATGCTTACATTATACATTCAAAATAATAATAATAATACATAACAGAGAGATGATTTACAAGGAAAAAATATCTCCCAAAACAATAACTATGCATTTGACTGTTTCCCTCCCAGCTAGGACTCCGGCCAGCGCCAGGACAAAACCAAGTAATCTCATTCCGAGACAATGACAGAAAGCATGTTGGAAAACAGATATAAGGGGATAGAAGACACAGTATGTACCTCCCTGCCCGCTATGGGAGGTCAGGATCCCCACCCAGAATCTGTGGTACGTAGGCTTCAGAGCAATTGGGCCTATGGAACCAGAATTAATCCTGAATTCTATGGTGTGCAACGGACAACAGCAGTTAGAAGAATTGTTCTTCCTTTAAAATCCACATCCCACCTTGTCCCCAAATCAAACCTGGGACTTTAAGGAAGACTTTGCAAAGTCCCAGGTTTGAGAGTTTTTGCCAGGATGAGAGTCATTCAAATCAATCGATGTTTTTCTGGCCAAATTTTAAAATACCAGTTTTTCTAGAGACCAGCAGTGAATTGGTGAAAATGCCAGCGACTTGAACAAACCATTTTACTGTTTTCACCAGCCTGGCTCAGCAGTACAGTCTTTGCTTCTTACCCAAAAGGTATCGCGTTCGACTACCCTCCCCGTTTTGTGGCCTTGAGCAAGTCACCCCTAGCTCAATTTGCACTACTGGGTTATTCCAGTCGACCCAAAAGATAATTTTTCCCTTGGGATGAATAAAGGAACTTTCTCAAGGCCGCACAGCACAACTTGTTTTTGTTTTTAAGGCTTTTACGGCGCTTGCAACACATTTAGGTTATATCAGTGCCAGTAAAAAGGAAGAAAATGGAATAGTAGAAAGTTCTAGAATGACAATTAAAGCACCGAAGAGAAAGTAAGACAAAGGGGAACTGGGAACAAATAGGAATCAGATGTAGATTCCAAGAGCATACCACCAATGTACTTAGTTTGAGATCACCTATAAGTCTCATCCGGACACAAGCACAAAATCCAACAAAGAGGAATACACTCAAATGCTTACACTATACATTGAAGATAACAAATATAATATTACATAACAAAGAGATGATTTACAAGGAAAAAAATATCATCTCCCAAAACAATAAGTATGCAGTTGACTGTTTCCCTCCCAGCCAGGAATCCGACCAGGGCCAGGAAAAAAAAACCCAAGTATCTCATTCCAAGACAAAGACAGAAAGCATGTTGGAAAACAGATATAAGGGGATAGAAGACACAGTAAGTACCTCCCTGCCCACTATGGGAGGTGAGGATCCACACTCAGTACCTTTCGGGTACGAAGCAAAGACCGTACTGCTGAGCCATGCTGCCCTCATGACTTTCAGCAAATGATTTTCTGGTTTCAGAGTGATTGCATCGTACTGTCTAGTCTAAATTTATGCTGGTCGCCGATAAAGATCATACATCCTCACTTTTTTCCGTCATGTAATCTTAAGAATACGTCTGACTATTCCTGCTCCTAAAGCAGTTGTGCTACCTTATGATTCGATATTTAACCTATTCTTTCTTAGTCCTCCGACAGACTGGTTACATATACACTTTCATTGATTTTGGAATCATAAAAGTAGAGGGTGTTGCTTCACGACTATTGGTACCCTTAAGATAAGGTGCTGTAAGAAAGCAAAGTACGTTCCACCAAATACCCAACCATTGGTAGGCTGATTAAGACTTTATGATAATTAGCTCTATCTAGATACGAAGACCAGCCCATTTCCTCAAGAGTCATGTGCTCTTCGACCAGCTACACTCAGCCCATACTGCAACAGTGAACAACTAATCCATAACAATAACATACTCACAGCACTCTCGAAGAAACCCACTGAGTTCCATGAGAAATACTTCTGAATCACTTGGACCTACAATGGATATGAGGAAAAACAAATATAAATAAAAGAATTAAAGATGGACAAGACAGACCAGCCGTGTTCACTATTCCAAAAAATGTGTACATTTACGAAATTTGGAATGCAAATTCAAAACTTTACCAGCATCTCAAAGTCATGAAAACTTACTGAATATATATATACAGACCTGCCAACCTTCCCAGGATGAAAAGCGTATTCCATGACCCTAAAAAGTGTATTTTTTTAGCAAAAAAGTGTATTTTGTCCGCACATTTGGAAAAAAAGTGCGCACTATACAAAAATTTATATAAGAGCTAACATCAATCCCAAATCAAAATAAACTCTGATCTTCATCATTCAAGCATCTCTAGTAATTACAAAATTATCGATTTATCGAGAAACTAAAACTTAATGGCCATTTAAAATTAGCATAAGGCTCAGAAATTGCAATATTAAAGGAAATTGCTTTCGAAACACTCAAATGACCAAAAGGCCCTTAACATGTTGGTAGTATTGATGCTAGTGTCAGTGGAAGAAGTGTTGGTTGTTGTAGCGATGGTGCTCTAGTGGTGGAGGTGGTGATGATGATGAAACTGTGGTGGCGGTGATGATGATGAAGCTGTGGTGGTGGTGGTGGTAGAGTGATGTGGTGGTGGTTGTGGCAGTGACAATGCTGTGATGGCAGTTGTAGAAGTGATGATGTCATGATGTTGATAAGAGATGCTGATGAAGTTGTGGTGGTGATATCTGCTAGCCCAGTACATCAGTTATGAGAAAGTTTTGAGATAAAATATCTGGGAGAGTGGTCTTCAATTCAATAGATGACAATTTGCAACAGTAGCAAGATATTTTCCATATATATTATCTAATGATCCATATCTCTCTCTCTCTCTCTCTTTATTTTTTTTTTTTGAGCATTCACTACTACTACTCCTCCTACTACTACTATTATTACATCTATATACTACTAATACTATTTCTTTGGTCAAATGATGAGAAATTCGCAAAGTATGCAATATGCAGAGACGAGTTAAATATTTCTAAAATGGTTCTAAAAAATTCATTTGGAACCAAATACCGTTCTTAAAGCTGCCCACTTTGTAATTCAAGACTCGTACAAAATAATAAAGGAAAAAAAAGATCATTATAAATTTTATAAATCAAAATAGAGTAGTTTAGTTATTATAAAGGGAAATAACCCATTTATGTTTAAGTTAATTAGCAATACAGTTTTTAATTGAAGGCTTCATAGTCAAAGATGTTGGTTCAATTAAATTTTCACTTAGAATTTTCTATTTAATAAGTGGCAAAAGTTTAAATGTGGTCTGAGACTATTTACAGTATAAAACAAGCTTATATGCATAATTCTATGCAAATCCTCAAAAATGTATGAGAAAAATATTGGTGAAAACCGGCATCATACAAGCAACTGAAATGATAACTATAGTATTAAATGAGATGCATTATTCATTCAGAAACACGGTCAACAGTTGGTGTACAACATGTGTGTATCAATGCATCAAATGTATCATCAACATCATTCACATCATACATCTTTAAAAAAAATTGTATTAAATCCACTAAAAGCGTATCCTCGTAGTCCAAAAATCGTATTTTAATGCGATTAATCATACTGGTTGGCAGGTCTGTATATATATGAATATATAATCATTTTTAAGGTTTAGTTAATCCATGTGTGAGTAAATTGTTGGTGTGTCGAGTTAACTAAAATGACAACAATTTTGTATCTCCTAAAAGTTACGATTTTTTTTAGATTGACAAGTGAGCAGGATGGCTGATAGAATACATAAATGTGGTCCATTGTCCTTCAGTGTCTTAAGGCCCATGGACATGGAGTTTATCTAGGTTTCTATAGCTTGAAACCAATAGTAGCTATTGCTTACTACCCTTTGGGTAGGACACTAGTCTATCCCACAGTACTTTCCACCAGATATAACAAAATCAGCTACCCAACCACTGCTGGGTGGACAAGGTGGGCAGAGGGAGGAGACAGCAATGTCAGGAAAAATTTCGGATTCACCCCGTATTGATCTCATTCGCTTTGCGTGTGGTCTAAGTACTCTGTACTATTGGGACTCCCTATGGAAAAGATAAAGCTAAGACATATAATCAAAAGTTCTACACTGCACCTCCATCAGCTATTCTATCTCAGACCTGCCAATGGTCCCGGTAAAACCGGGATCATCCCATTTTTTTAAGGTCAAATCCCGCTGTCCCGTGTACGGTTTTAAAGTCCCGATTTATGGATGGGTATCGGTACTTGATATAATATTTTTTTAACGAATTTTTTATTTTCCGAATCAACGAGCATTTACAAATTTATCGATTATTGATAACGGAATCGATACCGTATCTGTACAATTTTTGTTAATAAATCTTACGCGAATATTGATTCTCGCGATATAGATTATTCCATTTTGATACTATATTTTGAACTGCTCGACTGTCTTCGGAACAGAATATAAATAGCGCCAGAAGTGAATTGAGTCTCATTTTCTTGTCTTGACTTCGCCATTTCACTTCAGTTCCATTTCGGCATTATCACTACTCATTTTCGATTGTGGATTTATATTTAAGTTCTTTTTATTTTTTGTGGCTTCAATTTCTATTTATATTTAACTATCATGGCACCTCCAGCTAAAAAACCAAAGAACATGTGTAAATTCAGGAGTGATTTCACTATGGAATTTCCATCGATCATTTCGTCGAAAAAGAGTGAACATCATGCGCATTACAAGGCATGCAAAACGGACTTTCTCATTTCACATGGAGGAAGAAATGATGTGACCAACCATGTTTCAACCAAGAAACATACAGAAGCTGCATCATCTACAAAGTCAGCTCCTATTTCATCATTCTTTTCAAGAAACTCCGAGGAAGATTTGTTTAAAAAGCAGGTCACACGTGCAGAACTTCTTTTTGTTTTTTTTCTTATTGAACACAATATGCCGTTAGCCATTTCTGACCACGCAGGTCCATTGTTTAAAACTATGTTCCCTGATTCCAAAATTGCCCAGTCGTTCACTTGTGCACGGACAAAAGCTACTGCACTGACAAAATCTTTAGCTCAGCATTACTCTGCCAACCTCGTCACTACTCTACAGACACAGCCATTCAGTCTTGTGACAGATGGAAGCCATGATGGAGGGTCTTCACAGATCTACCCTGTTGTTGTGAGATTCTATGACAGAGTCAAAGGAGCTGTCGTGACTCAATTGCTCAGTGTTGTGGAATGTAATGGGAATTCAACTGGGGAGAATATTATTCTGATGCTTAATAAGGTTCTAACAAAATTTTCTATTCCTTGGAAGAATGTTATTTCATTCTGCAGTGACAATGCTTCAGTGATGATGGGTGTTCATAAAGGTCTTGTGAAGTTCATCAAGGATCTTCAACCAGGAGTATATGTGAATGGTTGTGCATGCCATCTACTTCACCTTGCAGCCAAAGCTGGTAGTAAAGAATTACGGAAAGACATTGAAGGTACTTTGATTGACATATATTATTTCTTAGATAAAAGCACCAAGAGACAAAAGGAATTCAGGAGATTTCAGATCGACTGTGGTGTTTATCTGCATAAGATTTTAAAGCACGGAGCGACCCGTTGGCTCTCACTGCATACCTGTGTTACTCGCCTAATTGAACAATGGGAACCGCTTAAACTTTACTTTACTGCAGAATTTAATGCATTGAGCGATTCACAACAAAAAAGCAGTAAAAATGACAGGATCAGAAGAGGTAATAGATTTTTCACCAGTCCAACTTCTCGTCTCTATTGCCTCTTTTTGCGGGATGCCTTGCCACTGTTCACATCATGCAACCTTGCTTTTCAACAGGACTCTCCTCAAATCCATGTAATGATGCAACGTCTTCATGACCTGTTCACAGAGCTATTAATTCGATTTGTGAAGACATCAGCAATTGAAAGTGAGTCAAACATTTTTCAGATTGAGCACTGGCTTCGAAAAAATCAAGTACCGAGGGAGGAACTGAAAATTGGCAGTGATGCTAGGGCTTATTTGTGTACTCTTAAGGCAGAGAAGAATATAGATAAGTCGGATGAAGATGAGTTTGTTAAAGATGTCAGAAATTTCTATAGCTCTTCTTTAAAATACATTGTCTCTAAATTTCCTTAAGACGACGACGTTTTGAAACATGCTCAGTTGCTAAACATTAGAGAAAAATCAAAAATTCCTGAGGCTAGTGTTTCATTTCTAAATGATAAGTTTGGAATCGTGCCTCCAGAACACACAGATCAATTGTTGTGCGAATTTGCAAAATTCAGGATAACCAAGTTTGATGAGGATGTAACAGAGGAGAAAACAGTGGACAGACAGTGGCATGGTATCAGCCAGCTAGAGACCATGGACAGGGAGCAGAAATTTCCATTACTATGTAAATTGGCTGGGGCTGTACTTTCAATCCCCCACTCAAATGCAGACGGTGAGCGAATTTTTTCAATGGTTCGCAAAAACCATACTGAGTTTAGGTCAGCAATGTCAACAGAGACTCTCTCATCATTGATGGTGATGAAAACTCAACTGCTTGCTCAAGACTGGAAGTGTTTCTCTGTCGGCTTGGAGGATACACTCTTGAAAAAGATCAGGAGTGCTACCTCTGATTCCCTGCAGAAATAATGCTGCATCTGTGATGTTTTTTTTTGTTTGTTGCTTTAGGTCTCTTCCAACACAATTGAGGTTATTCGAGAGACCGCTGAAACAAAAAAACAAGCAATCTAACAAAAATAGTATAAATGTCAATCAAAAGCATAACCTAAAGATATCATTAGCTAAATTATAAATAACCAAGAACAAACAGGCAGAGGATTTACAGGAAAAAAAATATCCCCTGTCAAAAATACAATCACAAACCAAAGAAGCAGGATAGGCTAGTAAAGAGAAGAAGAAACGACATCACTATCGGATCGTACACCCATGCGAACATCATAGGTATATGATTCAAGGGTGATGCTCCCATCCAACCACCCGCGCATCTGTGATGCAGCTTGTAAATATGTACATAGGATTCTTCGTATTTTGGTGAGTATAAATTATGTATTTTGCTGTAAAAGGTAGTTTTTTCGGTTTGAAAATTAAAATCCCAGTTTTTGGCCTCACGGGTCCCAGGTTTGCTGGTGAGAAGGTTGGCAGGTCTGCTACCTGGGTTAAGCACTTTTACGGTCTAAGAAGAGAGATAAACAGAGACTGGAAATTGAATTTAATTAAACTCAAAACTGCCAGAATGAGGAAAGTTGAGTTACAGCGCAGTCCCCTAAAAGTTGACAACAGGGGATTAGTTAATCTTTGTTGACTTCATCCTTAGGCATAGACACTTATATAACCACGCCTCTCAGACAATCGTCATAATGTAAACAGTGGCAGTGATCGGTAAGCTTAGAGAACTCCACAGCCTTTACTATTGATGGTACGTGTTTAAGTAAAATACCCACAGTTCTAACACTTGATCGAGAGAACCAACACAGAAACTATGTGTAAACTTAAACGTTTATATTAAGATCAAGAAAATCGTGTGATAACTAGTCACCTATGTAGTGGAACAAAAACTAACAACGATCAGAGAGAGGTCAATTTCATTCATGTTTTTGTTTATAAACAACCAACTATGTTTGTCTGGGCAAGTGTGAAGGTGTGTCACAAATTCCATGTTTTGATTGGTCAAAAATCTACTGGTTAATTCAAAGGAAACAAAGCAAAAGGTATAAAAGATCTGTGCATACGTCAACATCCATAACTATGTTGAGCATGCATATATATATTTTTTAAAAGAAAAAAATATATAGGCAAATAAAAAAATAATTAAATAATGAATAGGTAATGTTTGTTTTTTTAAGGGTTTTATGGCAATTTCAACACAATAGGTCATATCAGCACCAGTAAAAAGGAAGGAAATGGGATAGCAAAACATTCTAGAATGACAATTAAAAAGGGAAGACAAAGGGGAAATGGTTCATATAGGGAACATATGTTGATTCCAAGAGCACAACATCAGTGCACTTAGTTTGAGATCCCATAAAAGTCTCACCCAAACACCAGCACAAGTCCCCACTAAGAGGAATACACTCAAATGCTTACATTATATATTCAAAACAACAAATATAACAATACATAACAGAGAGATGACTTACAAGGAAAAAAATATCATCTCCCAAAATAATAATTATGCATTTGACTGTTTCCCTCCCAGCCAAGCACTACAGCCAAGGCCAAAACAGTAATCTCATTCCAAGACAAAGACAGAAAGCAAATTGTGAAACAGATATATGGGGATAGAAGACACAGTTAGGGCCACACTGTCCACTATAGGAGGCCAGGAACCCCACCCAGAAAAAATAGGTAAAAAAATGGATGAATAAAATAAATAAATAAATAAATAAATAAAAAAATGGAAAGAAATGCAAATGGATATTAAGATAATATCAAAATGACGGCAAAAGTTTTGTACACTCTGCACAAAAGGTTGAGCCTCTGAATTATAAATATGATTTATATTAATCATCATCATCATCATAGAAGGCATTTCTAATGCACCAATCCTCACTGACAGCAGGCTCTCAGCTCTAACATTTGAAAACAACAACAGAGTGAAAAGAAAAGTATTTATTCTTTCTTTGAATTGTTTGTAATTTGTCATCTCTCAAAGATCCCGCTGTAAATTATTCCAGATTTTTAAATACATGACGTTTAAAAGATTGATTTCCCATTGTCTTCATGTGAGTTAGTGGGATAAACTGGATCACCTGCAGATTAGAGCCATGAAAAAAAGTGGTAGGTTTTATATGGGACAATGAACTAGGCAAAGGTATTGTGGCCACCTAGGTAGAATACACTGTGGGTGATGGAAGCAGTCTTGTAGATCATCCACTTTTCCCACGGCAACCAGTGCAATCTGAACAGTAGATTGGACGCACGCACTACTTATCCGTCTAGACTGTATTTCTACTTGTAACTATTGTCACGTTCAAAGATAATAGTAGTAAATCTATATAGCACCTTTTGACTAAGCCTTAAGGCAGTAGCAGTAGTAGTCGTGATGGTGCGCGGCATGTGGACTTGTAGTATGAGACTCGCCTTCAGACCAGAGGGTCCAAGGTTCAAGTCTCAATCTGAGTGGAGCACACATGAATAGTTGGAAAAGACTCTTTACTCACATTCTCTCACCATACTTAGGTGTGAAATGAGTACCTGGTAGTTAAAAGCATTGTCTCTGAAAAATTGAATTTTTGTCAGATCATATATTCATTAGATATTGCACTTTATAAAATTGAGCTTTTTCATATCGTGCAATATCCACTAAACATGCTCAAACGCTATAGATACAAGGGGCTCCTGGA
>NC_088360.1:21236556-21244262 GCF_034508935.2 Berghia stephanieae | reverse complement strand
TTCATACCTGTTCACAACTTTTAATTCGTTTGTGAAGAAAAACACAATTGAAATGGTCAAACTTTTTTAAATTGAGCACTGGCTTCGAAAAAATAAAGTCCGAGGGAGGAACTGAAAATTGGCGTGATCGGGGCATTTTGTACTTTTAAGCAAGAAAATATAATAACATAAGATAGTTTGTTAAAGATGCAAAATTTCATAGCTCTTTTTTAAAATACATTGTCCAAAATTTTCCTTTAAAGACGACATTTTGAAACATGCTCATTGCAAACTTTAGAAAAAATCAAAAATTCCTGAGGCTAGTGTTTCATTTCTAAATGATAAGTTTGGAATCGTGCCTCCAAACACACAGATCAATTGTTGTGCGAATTTGCAAAATTCAGGAAAACCAAGTTTGATGAGGATGTAACAGAGGAGAAAACAGTGGACAGACAGTGGCATGGTATCAGCCAGCTAGAGACCATGGACAGGGAGCAAAATTTCCATTACTATGAAAATTTGGCTGGGGCTGTACTTTCAATCCCCCACTCAAATGCAGACGGTGAGCGAATTTTTTCAATGGTTCGCAAAAACCATACTGAGTTTAGGTCAGCAATGTCAACAGAGACTCTCTCATCATTGATGGTGATGAAAACTCAACTGCTTGCTCAAGACTGGAAGTGTTTCTCTGTCGGCTTGGAGGATACACTCTTGAAAAAGATCAGGAGTGCTCCCTCTGATTCCCTGCAGAAATAATGCTGCATCGTGATGTTTTTTTTTGTTTGTTGCTTTAGGTCTCTTCCAACACAATTGAGGTTATTCGAGAGACCGCTTTAAACAAAAAAACAAGCAATCTAACAAAATAGTATAAATGTCAATCAAAAGCATAACCTAAAGATATCATAAGCTAAATTATAAATAACCAAGAAAAAACAGGGAGAGGATTTACAGGAAAAAAAAAATCCCCTGTCAAAAATACAATCACAAACCAAAGAAGCAGGATAGGCTAGTAAAGAGAAGAAGAAACGACATCACATCGGATCGTACACCCATGCGAACATCATAGGTATAGATTCAAGGGTGATGCTCCCATCCAACCACCCGCGCATCTGTGATGCAGCTTGTAAATATGTACATAGGTTCTTCGTATTTTGGTGAGTATAAATTATGTATTTTGCTGTAAAAGGTAGTTTTTTCGGTTTTTAAAATTAAAATCCCAGTTTTTGGCCTCACGGGTCCCAGGGTTTGCTGGTGAGAAGGTTGGCAGGTCTGCTACCTGGGTTAAGCACTTTTACGGTCTAAGAAGAGAGATAAACAGAGACTGGAAATTGAATTTAATTAAACTCAAAACTGCCAGAATGAGGAAAGTTGAGTTACAGCGCAGTCCCCTAAAAGTTGACAACAGGGGATTAGTTAATCTTTGTTGACTTCATCCTTAGGCATAGACACTTATATAACCACGCCTCTCAGACAATCGTCATAATGTAAACAGTGGCAGTGATCGGTAAGCTTAGAGAACTCCACAGCCTTTACTATTGATGGTACGTGTTTAAGTAAAATACCCACAGTTCTAACACTTGATCGAGAGAACCAACACAGAAACTATGTGTAAACTTAAACGTTTATATTAAGATCAAGAAAATCGTGTGATAACTAGTCACCTATGTAGTGGAACAAAAACTAACAACGATCAGAGAGAGGTCAATTTCATTCATGTTTTTGTTTATAAACAACCAACTATGTTTGTCTGGGCAAGTGTGAAGGTGTGTCACAAATTCCATGTTTTGATTGGTCAAAAATCTACTGGTTAATTCAAAGGAAACAAAGCAAAAGGTATAAAAGATCTGTGCATACGTCAACATCCATAACTATGTTGAGCATGCATATATATATTTTTTAAAAGAAAAAAATATATAGGCAAATAAAAAAATAATTAAATAATGAATAGGTAATGTTTGTTTTTTTAAGGGTTTTATGGCAATTTCAACACAATAGGTCATATCAGCACCAGTAAAAAGGAAGGAAATGGGATAGCAAAACATTCTAGAATGACAATTAAAAAGGGAAGACAAAGGGGAAATGGTTCATATAGGGAACATATGTTGATTCCAAGAGCACAACATCAGTGCACTTAGTTTGAGATCCCATAAAAGTCTCACCCAAACACCAGCACAAGTCCCCACTAAGAGGAATACACTCAAATGCTTACATTATATATTCAAAACAACAAATATAACAATACATAACAGAGAGATGACTTACAAGGAAAAAAATATCATCTCCCAAAATAATAATTATGCATTTGACTGTTTCCCTCCCAGCCAAGCACTACAGCCAAGGCCAAAACAGTAATCTCATTCCAAGACAAAGACAGAAAGCAAATTGTGAAACAGATATATGGGGATAGAAGACACAGTTAGGGCCACACTGTCCACTATAGGAGGCCAGGAACCCCACCCAGAAAAAATAGGTAAAAAAATGGATGAATAAAATAAATAAATAAATAAATAAATAAAAAAATGGAAAGAAATGCAAATGGATATTAAGATAATATCAAAATGACGGCAAAAGTTTTGTACACTCTGCACAAAAGGTTGAGCCTCTGAATTATAAATATGATTTATATTAATCATCATCATCATCATAGAAGGCATTTCTAATGCACCAATCCTCACTGACAGCAGGCTCTCAGCTCTAACATTTGAAAACAACAACAGAGTGAAAAGAAAAGTATTTATTCTTTCTTTGAATTGTTTGTAATTTGTCATCTCTCAAAGATCCCGCTGTAAATTATTCCAGATTTTTAAATACATGACGTTTAAAAGATTGATTTCCCATTGTCTTCATGTGAGTTAGTGGGATAAACTGGATCACCTGCAGATTAGAGCCATGAAAAAAAGTGGTAGGTTTTATATGGGACAATGAACTAGGCAAAGGTATTGTGGGCCACCTAGGTAGAATACACTGTGGGTGATGGAAGCAGTCTTGTAGATCATCCACTTTTCCCACGGCAACCAGTGCAATCTGAACAGTAGATTGGACGCACGCACTACTTATCCGTCTAGACTGTATTTCTACTTGTAACTATTGTCACGTTCAAAGATAATAGTAGTAAATCTATATAGCACCTTTTGACTAAGCCTTAAGGCAGTAGCAGTAGTAGTCGTGATGGTGCGCGGCATGTGGACTTGTAGTATGAGACTCGCCTTCAGACCAGAGGGTCCAAGGTTCAAGTCTCAATCTGAGTGGAGCACACATGAATAGTTGGAAAAGACTCTTTACTCACATTCTCTCACCATACTTAGGTGTGAAATGAGTACCTGGTAGTTAAAAGCATTGTCTCTGAAAAATTGAATTTTTGTCAGATCATATATTCATTAGATATTGCACTTTATAAAATTGAGCTTTTTCATATCGTGCAATATCCACTAAACATGCTCAAACGCTATAGATACAAGGGGCTCCTGGACAAACAGCAACACTTTACATGTAGGATGGGACATGACACCTGTGAGCAATATTACAATTTTTGAGAGACAACGCTGATAACGGACAGGTACTCATTTTACACCTGAGCATGGTGAGAATGTGACTAAAGACACTTTTCCAAGGACTCAACTATGTGTTGAGTGAGGCTTGAACCCAGGACCTTCCAATCTGAAAGCGAGTGTCATACCACTAGACCACATAGCCTCACAAAAAATCTCAAACTCAAGGCAATGTTCACTAATACCTTGTATAGCTGAAACCTTTTCTTCCATATTGCAAAAAGAGGTTATCTGAGAGACAATCCATTCCACACACTGGGTGAAGGCCACAGACTTGGTTCCTTTAGAGACAGCGTCTTGGAAAGAGGATTCTTCCAGTAAGGGCCCATCATATCTACATTAAGTAAAAACAAATAAAAGTACATCTATTCATTTATATAGCATTAATGTTAACACAGATGTACCAATGCCTTCACCCCCCTATATAAAAGTACATCTATTCATTTATATAGCTTTAATGTTAACACAGATGTACCAATGCCTTCACCCCCTATATAAAAGTACATCTATTCATTTATATAGCATTAATGTTAACACAGATGTACCAATGCCTTCACCCCCCTATATAAAAGTACATCTATTCATTTATATAGCATAATGTTAACACAGATGTACCAATGCCTTCACCCCCTATATAAAAGTACATCTATTCATTTATATAGCATAAATGTTAACACAGATTTACCAATGCCTTCACCCCCCCTATATAAAAGTACATCTATTCATTTATATAGCATAAATGTTAACACAGATTTACCAATGCCTTCACCCCCTCTATATAAAAGTACATCTATTCATTTATATATAGCTTTAATGTTAACACAGATGTACCAATGCCTTCACCCCCCTATATAAAAGTACATCTATTCATTTATATAGCATTAATGTTAACACAGATGTACCAATGCCTTCACCCCCCTATATAAAAGTACATCTATTCATTTATATTGCATGAATGTTAACACAGATGTACCAATGCCTTCACCCCCCTATATAAAAGTACATCTATTTATTTATATAGCATGTTAACACAGATGTACCAATGCCTTCACCCCCCTATATAAAAGTACATCTATTCATTTATATAGCATTAATGTTAACACAGATGTACCAATGCCTTCACCCCCCTATATAAAAGTACATCTATTCATTTATATTGCATTAATGTTAACACAGATGTACCAATGCCTTCACCCCCCTATATAAAAGTACATCTATTTATTTATATAGCATGTTAACACAGATGTACCAATGCCTTCACCCCCCTATATAAAAGTACATCTATTTATTTATATAGCTTTAATGTTAACACAGATGTACCAATGCCTTCACCCCCCTATATAAAAGTACATCTATTTATTTATATAGCATGTTAACACAGATGTACCAATGCCTTCACCCCCCTATATAAAAGCTCAAGTTTTAAGTGATCTGTCAACATTGTTGGCTCGAAAAATTATTGAAGTTATCACTGAAACTCTCAAAAAGAGTCCATGATTGAATGATTGATAGATTGTATGAATTGAATTTTATTTTTCAATTGTATTTAATGAGAAGACATTCATTGTTGAAAATAAACAAAGTAATTTGCTTTGACTTGCATACAGAAAGGAAAAGAAAAAAATATTTTAGATGGAAAAATCTATAGCACAAATTTGATGGTGGAGAATGAAAAAAATGATGATATCACTATAAGTGTTAAAGTGCTGTAATTATTACTGTCATGAATACTCAAATCCTGAAATAAAATACACAGTGATTATTGCTGACACGTCTGCCAATAAAGAAAAACGATTATTGACAACACCTGTCCGGCAATAACGATGGATGATTAAACACAGACACTTTTTTGAAACTCCGCACTTGATAGTTATTTCCATCTCGGATTCGGATATGCTGTTGGATCTAGTTTTGTGGAAGTGTGAGAATAAATTGTATTATTTCGCATGAGGAAGACAGGAAAATATTGGGTCGGTTTTGGGGCGAAGTAAACAAATCCCCAGCCATCACCAATATCCCCAAAATTATGGTCAGATTGAACAAATTAGAAACAAAAGGAGATCAATGCAGGTAGGTAGGTAGTGAAGTTTTTAAAGAAATGGTTGGTGGACCATGAACCAATTTGCTGATTAACAAGTCTCTTGCTGGATGAAAAAAAAGGCGGAATTGCCAGCTTGATGTTATCAGTTCAAAGGGTCAAAAACTTACATTTCATTGATCCATTTGCTTTTGGATGTAGCATTTGAGCACTCCTTACTTTCATCTCTTGTGTTAAATATCACTTGATATTAACTGATTTGGGACACTGGCATTTTTTCAGATTATTTGGTATTTTTCACGCTTAGTTTGACATTTTGCATAAAATCTTTCTGCCAATGTGATAAACATGTCTGCCAACATGATAAACGTATCTGCCAATGTGATAAACGTATCTGCCAATAACGAAAAGGCCAGGCTTTTGGTTATTGCCAGACAGGTGTCTGCCATAATAGTTTTCCTTGATTGGCAGACATGTCTAACTATCTACTATATAACAACAGCCAATGAAATAACAAAGCGATCTTCTACAAGAGTCTTCTTTCAAGATATAATTATGCTTCTTTTAAAAGTTTGTAGAGATCAACACAGTTTTTGTGAAAAACATCTTCATTGCAACTGGAAATTATGAGAAGAGTAAATTGAAGGGCTCAAATTAATGTAATTGTAATAGTAATGTTATTCTAGAGTAAAACAAACTCAAATCTTAATTTCTCATCAGGACAACACGAAGCGTAATTGTACATCGGGTTTACAGTCTAACTAGACCCTAAGGGCCTCTCCACTTTGGCTATCCGATGAAGTTGAAGTTGAAGCCTGTGAATGTGACAAACTGGGGAGACCTTCCAAAAGCTCCTAGTCCTAGCGATAGCATTTCTTTCAATTTGTATTTTCACCGTGGATCTTTTGTCATGTGTTTATTCAATTTGCCATCATATAGAAGCATTTTAAAAACTCTAGAACAAACCTTAATAGATTTAATGAAAGATTAAAATGTCCTAATTTGACCATTGTTTTGATTCTCGGCCGCCATTTTGATGGAAAGTATTGAACATTGAAAGATAGTGCGCAAATAGTGCAAAGCAGTCCTAGTCGTAGGTTGTTTTTTTTTTTTCTATTAGTGGTTAGCTCCAGGTCAGAGGATTTTTATTCAATTAGGGGTACTACCGCAAACTCGGGAACCCAAATAGTTTTGGGGTTTTGGGAGGGGGGAATTCTTTTTTTTTTAAAGTCTAGTGGTAGTAGTAGTAGTAGTAGTAGTAGTAGTAGTAGTAGTAGTAGTAGTAGTAGTAGTAGTAGTAGTAGTAGTAGTAGTAGGGGGTTTGGGAGGGGAAAAACTTTTTTTTAAAAAAAAGTTTTCCCCCTCCCAAAACCCCAAAATTATTTGGGTCCCCGAGTTTGCGGTAGTACCCTATTGGCTAGTTAGGGTTAGTTATAAGTTTTAGTAAATGTGATAGGGAGTTTGTTTTTCCCACTACTATTAGTAATATTAGGGCTAGTTAAAGGTTTTATTTTTCTTTTCTCGGGTTAGTTGAGGGAATATTTGAGTTGTTTCCCTTAGTACTAGGTAGGACTCGAGGACTAGGAGTAGGAGTAGGAGCTTTCCGAAGGCCTCGGTAGCCCGTTCCGTTTTATCACCAGTATCAGGCCTCTGGTTTAGTTCACAGAAACCATATTTCTTTTCTGCTTTTCATCTGGCACTTCTTTATTCCCATTTTTTATAATTATTGATGCGAGTGCACACGTGCCTGATCCACACTTTTTCTGATTTAGATAATCAAACTCAAGAGTCAGAGTCAGAGTATAGACTTAGACTTAGACTACACTATAGACACTAATTACTCACTTCTCCATACTTACACTTACCCCAAATCTTCCAGAGAATCCTGAATGTCGTTTTCCATTTTGCCCGTAAATCGAGAGCGAGTAACAGTAACAGTCGTTGCAATGTCCAATATTAGGAATCCCACCGGAGAAGGCGAGACCCAAACCTAAAACCCTTTGTCTCAATACGCAATGACAATTGCAAAGAAAAAGATGACATGGCCTTACAGAGAGAACATCATTATAAATTTGCGCATGCGCCTCTCATCCTCGCTTCCGGTGAAGTGTCTCATGCCGCTTTTAAGTAAGATTATCCTA
>NC_088360.1:21229056-21231556 GCF_034508935.2 Berghia stephanieae | reverse complement strand
AATGCGAGTAAAGAGTCTTTAACAAGAACTCAACTATGCGCCGAGCAAGGCTCGAACCCAGGGCTTTCCGATCCGAAAACGAGTGTCATACCACAAGACCACATCAATGCACAATATACTCTATATAGCCTACTCCAACTTTTACCCTCCATTTGTTCAAAACTGTCTTCCCGTGACTCAAGTACTTGTATCAATAGGCCGTGTATGTTATGTAACATAGTCATGTCATTGTTCATGCTTTGTCTGGAGGACAAGCTACGCATTTCCATGGAGTTTTGAACAGGAAAAGAGGACGCTGTGACGTCACATCGTTTGCTCCTCATTGGTGATAAGTGTTAAAATAATCACAAGGACCCGCTATTAAGAGACAAGTATCTCACCGTAGCCATCGTTAACTTATAGCTGAACACCAAAACCCACTAAAACCGTAGCCATCGTAAAGTTATAGCTTTGCACCAAAACCCACTAAAACCGTAGCCATCATTAACTTATAGCTTTGCACCAAAACCCACTAAAACCGTAGCCATCGTAAAGATATAGCTGAACACCAAAACCCACTAAAACCCGTAGCCATCGTAAAGTTATAGCTGAACACCAAAACCCACTAAAACCCGTGGCCATCGTTAACTTATAGCTTTGCACCAAAACCCACTAAAACCGTAGCCATCGTAAAGTTATGGCCTGACACTGACCAAAAAATGACGTCAAAACGCCAGTCCTAGTGTGTTCTAGTGTCAGGCTATATGTTAACGATGGCTCCGCTAAAACCCATATTTTGACGTCATTTTTAGGTTAGAAGACCGCCTAGTGACTTGTCTTTAGTAGAACTCGAGGCAACAAGTGATTCCATTGGTTGAACTGTTGAATACAACTCACGATTTGTTTTCTTTTGTGGCCAAAGACTTGTCTTTTGACGTCATTTGTTGGTCAGTGTCAGGTCATGAGTTTACAAAGGCCACTATTTCAGCGTAGCCATCGTTAATATATAGCCTGGCACGAGAACCGTGGCCATCATTATGTAATAGCCAGATACTGAAATCCAAAAAGGACTGACAGCTTGACGTCATTATTTGGTTTTTGCACCGCCTAGTGAGTTGTCGTTAGTAGAGCTCATGGAAACAAGTTATTTCATTGGTTGAATTATTGAATACAACTCACGATTTGTTTTCTTTTTTTTTGGTCAGTATCAGCGTGACCTTCGTAAAGTATGGCCTGATACTGACCAAAAAATGACGTCAAAATGCCAGTCTTTTGCCACAAAAGAAAACAAATCGTGAGTTGTATTCAGTAGTTCAACCAATGAAAGGACTTGTGTCCATGAGCTCTACTAACGATAACTCACTAGGCGGTGCAAAAACCAAATAATGACGTCAAACTGCCAGTCCTTTTGGATTTCAGTATCAGGCTATAACACAACGATGGCCACGGTATCAGGCTATAACATAACGATGGCCACGGTATCAGGCCATAACTTAACAAAGGCCAGCTAGAACCCTCTAAGACTGGCAGTTTGACGTCATTCTTTAGTTTTTGTTTTTTTTTTGTAGCGTCTAGTGAGTTGTCGTTAGTAGAGCTCAAGGAAATAAGTTATTTCATTGGTTGAATTATTGAATACAACTCACGATTTGTTTTCTTTTGTGACAAAAGACTGGCATTTTGACGTCATTTTTTGGTCAGTGTCAGGCCATAACTTTACGAAGGCTACGATCTCAGTCAGAACTGTGGCTTCGTGTTTCTTGTGTTTGTGTGCGATTTGTGAATCTTGTTCACTGTATGACTCATAGACACCTAAATAACCACCCCTCTCGGACAGTCGTCAAAATGTAAACAATGGCAGTGATTGGTAAACAGAGCAAACTACACAGGTTTTACTATCGATGTTATAAGTGTCGAAGTAAAACACCCATTACTCTACCGCTTGGTATATTGAACCAACACAGAAAACTATTTGTAAACAAACGTTTATTATCTGATAGATAAAATCGTATGATAACTAGTCATCCATCTGGCAGTACAAAAGCAATAACAAAGATCAGAGAGAGAGGTCGATTTCATTCACGTTTTGTTTATAAACAACATGTTTGTCCGAGCACGTTTGAAGGCGTGTCAATTTCCATGTTTTGATTGGTCAAAAATCTACTGGTTAATTATGGCTCTTTGAAATATTATTATTTGTACGTCCTCGTTAAAGAGTTACCTGCCTTGAACCCAACGAAGGAACACAGTAGGTGACCAACGCATGCTATCTATAAGAAAGTTCAAGTGATTTAAAGCTTGCAGAAGCTGTGGACTGTAAGAAACAAAAACCAAAATTGAATACAACACCTTCGAACAAGAACTAATTACCAAACACAGATAATTTCGAACTCAAAATCCTTCTTCGGCAAAAAACAAAAAAATAATAACAAAAAAAAAAAAACAAAAAAAAACAAAAAACCAAAACAAAACAAACAAAACAAAATAACAAACAAACGAGAACAACAAGAACAACAAAAAGCAT
>NC_088360.1:21192807-21228958 GCF_034508935.2 Berghia stephanieae | reverse complement strand
GGAAGTATAACGGACCAACACACAAACTCTGTGTAACCATGAACTTTTATAGTCTGGTTAATACAGTTTAGTGAGAACAACTCACAAACGCGGATGGCAAAAACAATAACAAAGGCCTGAGTGACGTCATCTGCATACTATCTATAAAAGTTCATGGTTACACAGAGTTTGTGTGTTGGTCCGTTATACTTCCGGATGGCAATGTTTTGAACTCCTTGGCCAAGCGCATTCTATCTACAACATTGCCATCCGGAAGTATAACGGACCAACACACAAACTCTGTGTAACCATGAACTTTTATAGTCTGGTTAATACAGTTTAGTGAGAACAACTCACAAACGCGGATGGCAAAAACAATAACAAAGGCCTGAGTGACGTCATCTGCATACTATCTATAGATAGTATGCGCTTGGCTAAGAAACTCATAACATTGCCACCCGAAAGTACAACGAACCAACACACAAAACTATGTGTAACCTTAAACGTTTATAGTCTGGTTAATACAGTTTAGTGAGAACCACTCACAAACGCGGATGGCAAAATACACTAACAAAAGCTTGAGTGACGTCATCTTTGGTCTATCTATAGATAGTTTGAAGATGACGACACTCAGGTCTTTGTTATAATTTTTTGTCATCGGCGTTTATGAGTAATGCTCACTGAACTGTATTAACCGGAATATAAACGTTCATGTATACACACAGTTTTGTGTGTCGGTCCGTTATACTTCCGGATGGCAATGTTATGAGATTCTCAGCCAAGAGCATACTATCTTTCCAACATATTTTTATAATGTTTTGATATGCCAGTAATTCTGTGTTTGATTTTAAACATTTGACAAGAAATCGCCTTTCTCTCATTATTGTTATTGTTCGTGTGGCTATGTGGTCTAGTGGCATGACATTCGCTTGGATCGGAAGGTCCTGGGTTCGAGCATCGCTCGGCGCATAGTTGAGTCCTTGGAACAGGCTGTTTACTCACATTCTCTCACCGTACTCGGGTGTAAAACGAGTACCTGGCCATAACAGCGTTGTTTTTGTCGGAAAATAATGCAATATCTCCTGACAGGCGTCATGTCTCGTTCTACATGTTACGTGTTGCTGCTGGTCAGGGAAACATTGCAAAGCGCTTACTTTGAGCACGTTTAGTGGATATTGCGCAATATAAAAGTCCAAGTCAAGAAATATGGTGTATACGGACCAATGTTTTTTTTTTCTTTCATCAACCCTATTTTTGAAAAGAAATAAATTATGTAGTCTCGGTAGAAAACAAAAAAAAAAAAAAAAAAAATTAGAAGAAAAAAAAAACACAACAACAACAACAAAAAAACCCACAAAAAACCCCAACCCCCCCCCCCCCCCAAAACAAACAACCCCCCCCCCCCCCAAAAAAAAAAAAAAAACAACAAACAACCCCGAACAAAACCCTCCAGAAATACTTGCGTTTTGAATAGAGTAAATGATGTGAATGACCTCCGGTTACAAGATAACTTCTAAATGGAGTATCCCATTCAGACAAGTGATGCATTGCGTTTAGGTAAAATACTCACAACATACACCAGCCGGATATAAGGTGCCAACACACATAACTATATGTAACCTTAGACGTTTAGAGTTTGGTTGATATAATCTAGTGAGAACATATCATCAAATGGCTGTCTAAAAACAGAAACAAAGATCTCAGTGACGTCATATCGTACCTTCTATAAACTTTATAAAGTAAAGCTTACACCCGAGACAAAGATATATATAGAGACGCGAAACGTCTGAAGTGACCGCAAGGATTTTAAAGCGGCAATTGCGTATCGGTTTCTGTGTCAGGACGTGTCAAGTCGGTAAACATCCTCTCGCTTTTAATGTCTTTATATTATGTAATAGAGTTGAAATAGGGTTCAACAGTCGTGACGTCACTTCGCTCGTAATGACAAATAGTGACTGGTTCTAAACTATCGGAACAATGGCGGACACCATTATCTCCATCACCGCCCTTCTGAAATACTTCTCCGACGAGCATAACGGTGTATCCAGTGGGGAAAAAAAAAACATTATAAATCTGATCATGTTTTGACTTTCATACATTCTGATCACATGACATGTGAAAACGTTCTGGCCAGAATGAAGAATAAAAAGTATCGATTTTGTTTGTTTAGAACCAAGCTGCTCATTGCTGGGTGGACGTGACATCAGACTATTCAACCCTATTGGCCACGGGTTTTCGTCGCTTTCAGTTCGGTGATTTTTTTTCACTAACTTCTTTCAGACTATAACCTTTTTGTGTATTTTTGTACGATTGATATAGCGACAGAAATGGTGTGTGTTTTATTTAAAAACATACCATCAATACACAAATGTTATGTTTATCGACTGGACATTGAACGCCCCCAAACGGAGGGAGCCCTTCAGTTTCGTGTCTTAGACGGCAGAGATACATTTCTATCTGATTTTGATGTAATATATTTAAGTTTTTATTGCTGTTTGTTGTTGGCCGAAAAAGGGTTTTGAGCCCGAAATGTTCAGTGTTTGGTATTTTGTTAGAATGAGATAATGTGAGAGTGGCATGGTTTATCTCATTCGTCTGTAGTGTTTCATTCATTTCATCCTGTATTGTTGATAAAAGGGAAACCCGACATGTCCACAGTGTCTGTCTTTGTCTCATAAATTGAAGCTTACATTAATTTTTTCCTTCGAGCTGCTTCGAGAAGCAACGTTTTCATTAGCAAAGACAGTGAGTCATTACATCTGGTTTTCTCTATTCCACAGGCGGTCATTGGCTCGACTTCAACACAGAGAATTCCGCACGGATGTGAAAACAACATATCTATTGTGACCATGGAGAGTTTGTTCATATTATCGCATCTTAGTCTCCTCCTAACATGTATAAACATTGACAATATTATAGAAGCAAAGTCATTAAGTATTCAGGGACCAACTATTTCATCACCTTCGAAATCAAACTTTCGTCGTAAATTTGACAGATATTTTCGGGAGGCTGGCGAGCTTTCCAGTTTTGAGAAAATTCCAATGACAATTGCAGAGATTGGAATGGAGTCATATCCAAGTGAAAGAACGATACAAATGCATTTCCCTGAGGTGTTGGGTCCTGGCATGGAATTCAACGATCCCACCAGCTCTCCATCGTCTAGAAACACACTTGCCATGACACGGATTCGTAGAGAAGCAGAAATGACAAAACCAATGGACAAATCATTGTCCATGCCTCTCGCTGACCACTCCCCAGGCACGTCAATGGCGGAAAGACCTATGTCCTTTATAGACTGGTCCCAGACGCCTATACAAGACGATAGTCCGGCGATTCAGAGAACTGTCAGGCCAACAAGGAAAAGACTTGTTGCAGATGGTCGGTCGAAAGCAGAAGCCATTTTGCTGGGAAATGACGACCTGTGGAGCTGGGAGTACGTCGTCAACAGTTCTTCCTTTTCACGAGAAGGCCAACAATATTACGGCTTTAACTGCTGTACAAAACTACCTTACATCTGCGGGGTAGATGGAGTGTGTATTTTGGAGAATGCTACAGATTGTGAACTTTTCTGTCAATGCGCTTCCGGTCAAAACTTTCCTCACTGCACCAAGACTATACCGCGAATAAAATCTGTGATGCGAAAGTTGGAAAATAAACTCATTTTTGACGTAGCTACTGAAAAACGTATTGTCGTGTCCCCTAAGTTGGAACAGCGACTAGAAAGGTTGAAGTCTGTAGCTATGACAACGCCTCCAATACCATTTCCCTCATCCACCTTTCTTTTTCGAATTTTGACGACTGTTCAATCACACACTTTGGGTCTTAAACCTTCAATGCCGTCCTCGGTTGTCTTCCCCTCGTCAACGTCACCAGTCAATCACAACAACACGACCGTTGCTTCGACAAGGATCAGTACTCTCTCCAGTGAGGCGTTCACCATGAAAACTCCGGATGTAGTCACTTTGGGCCCAAAGAAACGATTAACGCCTTCTGATGCAAGTTCTTCTTTCTCTGCAACCATAGCAACGCTGATAAATAATCCAAGCAATCCGATTGATTCCACACCGGAAGTTGATTATGATGACGTGGGATATTTGGATGATTTTGATACAATGGGGACAATTCCACCAGATCATGATAGTTCGACCAGTGATAATTTCAAACTTACGGCCGACACTACGGATGATCCAGCCTCTCTCGACAAGAATGTCACATCGGTTTACAACTGTTGGAATTGCGAAGAAAACGGCGGCGCATGCGTGATGGGCAATGATTTTCAAGGTCACTGTGTCAAGGACTTGGCTGATGGGTGTGTCCATTTCCGGTGCATACACGGAAGGTAATCAATCTGTAAATATAATCGAGTTTAAAACACCAAGGTGTTAAAATCTTGAGCAAGTCTCCTCGCCTTAGCTCAGTTTTCGGCGCTGCACTGCGGCTGATGCCTGTGTTATTCCAGCATTCCCTTTTAATGGACCCTTGAGACAAATTTCCCCTACGGAATGAATAAAGAGAATTTTATTTCTGTTTATTATCATCATGAATATTTTTTCATACATAATGGATAAGATCATTGTGAGAAATTGCGAGTAAAGAGCCTTTTCCAAGGACTCAACTATGCGCCGCTCAGATCAAGACTCGAACCCTGGCCTTTCCAATCGGAAGACGAGTGTCATACCACTAGACCACATAGACTCATAGCTTTATCTTTACCTGATTGTGATTGTGAGGCTATGTGGTCACATTCTCTCACCGTACTCAGGTGTAGAATGAGTTCCTGGCCGTTAACAGCGTTGTCTCTGTCGGAAAAAAAAGGTAATATCGCCAAACAGGCGTCATGTCTCGTCCTACATGTTACGTGCTGCTTTTGGTCAGGGACCCCTTGAAAAGCGCTTTGAGCACGTTTAGTGGATATTGCTCTATATAAAAGCTCAATTTTTAAAACGTTACATTTGTAAATAATATTATAATGAAAACTTGCAATGTGAATGACATAACTTGGATTTTATTTGTCTTTGGGGGTACATCATTTCAGTTTATAATTTTTGAAGTCTGTTGACAAATTGAAGGAGCTGCGTGGCTCAGTGGTACGCCTTTGCTTCGTACCCGAAAGGTACCGAGTTCAATCAGCCGCCGTTGGGCTGTGCGGCCTTGAGCATCTCACCTCACTCTAGCTCAATTTGCAGCGCTGCTCTGCGGCTGACGCCTGAGCCATGAAGTCGGCCCTTGGAATAGACCCTAGAGACGAATTTCCCCTGTGGGATGAATAAAGGGAGTTATTTTGTTGGTTTTTAAAAAAATTGTCTGCAGTAAACCTTTGAACTTGGAGCCTAAAAAATGTGAGCATTATACAACGTGACTTCTTTTACATGTAATCAAATTAATTGGCTAGGTAGAGGCCAGAATTAAATGTAGACAAATTCCTTCTCAAAGTCCCAGGTTTGATAGTGTTTGCCAATCGATCGATATTTGAAGGACGAGTTTTCTGGCAAAATTTAAAAATACATGGGTTTTTCCAGCCTTCGTCAGTATGGGACCATATTGCATTTATTGTATTTTTTCGTCAGAAACAACGCTGGGAGAGAGGACAGAGTAGAGAGGAGAGAGAGTAGAAGAGTGAAATAGAGGAGACAGAGGGAGAGAGAGATAAGAGGATGAAGAGGAATGAAGAGATGATAATAGATGTATGTCAGAAGAGAGAGTGAGAGAGAGAGAGAGTGAGAGAGAGAAGAGAGAGAGATGAGAGAGAGAGTAGAAGAGAGAGAGAGAGGAATGAAGAGAGAGATATGGAAGAGAGAGAAGAGAGATGATAGAGAGAGATAGATAGAAGAGAGAGAGAGAGAGAGAGATAGAGAGAGATAGAGAGAGATAAGAGAGATGAGAGAGAGATATGAAGAGAGAGAGGAGATATGAAGAGAGAGAAGAGAGAGTAGGAGAGAGAGAGAGAGAGAGAGAGAGAAGAGAGAAGAGAGAGATGAAAGATGAGAGAGATGAAGAGAGAGAGATGAAGAGAGAGAGAGAGAGAGAGAGATAGAAGAGAGAGATAGAGAGAGAGATAGAGAGAGAGAAGATAAGAAGAGAGAGAGATAGATAGATAGAGAGTAGAGAGAGAGAGATAGAGAGAGAGATAGATAGAGAGATAGATAGATGAGAGAGAGATAGAGAGAGAATATAGAGAGAGGAAAATGATAGATGAGAGAGAGTAGAGAGGATAGAGTAGAGAGAGATAGATAGATAGAGAGAGAGAGATAGAGAGAGATAGAGAGAGAGAGAGAGAGAGAGAGAGAGAGAGAGAGAGAGAGAGAGAGAGAGAGAGAATAGGGAGTAGGTATGAGAGATTTTTTTTATTTGTTAAATTTGGTAAAGCTGTTTGTTGGTTTATTTCTATGTCATTGTATTTCCTTATTAGTTATTTGCTGAATTATTTTAATAAATTCAATAGTCTATGATGGCAATACCCAATGTCAATTTCCAGGAATGGATGAATACAGTTAATCTTATCTTATCTTATCTTACTTTATCTCATCTAATCTTATCTTTTCTTATCTAAATTATCTTATCTTATCTATATTATCTTATTTTATCTTATCATATTTTATCTTATCTTTTCTATATTATCTTATCTCATCATATTTTATCTTATCTTATCTATCATATCATATCTTATCTCATCATATCTTATCTTATCTTATCTTATCTTATCTTATCTTATCTTATCTTATCGTATCTTATCGTATCTTAACTTATCTTATCTTATCTTATCCTATCTATATTATCTTATCTCATCATATTTTATCTATCTTATCTATCATATCATATCTTATCTTATCTTATCTTATCTTATCTTATCTTATCTTATCTTATCTTAACCTTTACGGACTACGAGATCTGTTGCTGTCCTTTTATTTCCTATAATTTATTTTGAATTGACAGTTGTGTATCTACGGACGGGTTCCATTCGTGTGAGTGCTTGGCGGGCTGGATTGGAACATTCTGCGATCAGCCCTGCCCTATACAATGTGGCCACAACGGGTTTTGCGCCAATCTGGCCGATTATGTCGGCACTAACACGAGCCTTGTCAATGACGTCATCAGCCTGAAAGCGGAAAATGGTGGGAATAGCGTGAAAGAAGGCGGGGCTAACGTGAAAGAGGGCGTGGCTTGTGTATGTCACTGGAATTATACAGGGGAAAAATGTGACAAGAAAAGGAGAATTATTCCTCACATTCAGAAAGGTGAGTTTATTTCCATCGCCTCAACACGCTATATACCAAATTGAGAACTCCAAGAGCAGGCACTGGTGAAAGATGACTTACTCACGTGTGTCTATGTGGTCTTGTGGTATGGCACTCCCTTCTGGATCGGAAATTCCGAGCCTGAGATCTACACATAGTTGAGTCGTTGGAAAGGGCTCTTTACTCACATTCTCTCACCGTACTCAGGTGTAAAATGAGTACTTGTTCGTTAACAGCGTTGTCTCTGTCCGAAAAATTGTAATATCGCCTAACAGGCGTCATGTCCCGTCCTACGTGTTAAATGTTGCTGTTGCCCAGGGGCCCCTTGTGAGCACGTTTAGTGGATATTGCGCTATCTATATAAAAGCTCAATTTTAATTATTTTCTTGTGTGTGTGTGTGTGTGTGTGTGTGTGTGTGTGTGTTTGTTTACTGTCCATCGTCGTCTTCAGCCCGCACTCTGCGATGACAAATCTTCCCCCATCCCTCTCGTCTGTTTCCAACCTGAAAGACAACGATCCAAAAAGGTGGGTATGATAGTGTGGCAAAAGAAGAAAGAAAAATACAAGACAAGAAACAAAAAAAAAAAAACAAAAAAACAAACAAACAAAAAACAACAACAAACCCCCCCCCCCCAAAAAAAAAATAATAAAAAATAAAATAAAACATCCCAAAGAAACAGTCTACCCCTACTGTGGTTCGAACCTCAGTCCTTATCATTACCGGACATTTCTTACCAAACTGGGGTTCGAAGCTCAGTCCTTATCATTACCGGCAATTTCTACCCCAACTGGGGTTAAAACCTCAGTCCTTATCATTACCGGCCATTTCTATCCCGACTGGGGTTCGAACCTCAGTCCTTATCATAACTGGCCATTTCCACCTCGACTGTGGTTCGAACCTCAATCCTTAATATCACCGGCAATTTCTTCCCCATCTGGGGTTCGAACCTCAGTCCTTATCATTACCGGCCATTTCTTCCTCGACTGGGGTTCGAACCTCAGTCCTTATCATTACCGGCCATTTCCACCCCAACTGGGGTTCGAACCTCAGTCCTTATCATTACCGGCCATTTCTACCCCGACTGTGGTTCGAACCTCAGTCCTTATCATTACCGGCCGTTTCTACCCCAACTGGGGTTCGATCCTCAGTCCTTATCATTGCCGGCCATTTCTATCCCAACTCGGGTTCGAACCTCAGTCCTTATCAGTACCGGCCATTTCTTCACCAACTGGGGTTCGAACCTCAGTCCTTATCATTACCGGCCGTTTCTACCCCAACTGAGGTTCGAACCTCAGTCCTTATCATTACCGGCCATTTCTACCCCAACTGTGGTTCGAACCTCAGTCCTTATCATTACCGGCCATTTCTACCCCGACTGGGGTTCGAACCTCAGTCCTTATCATTACCGGCCATTTCTTACCAAACTTGGGTTCGAAGCTCAGTCCTTATCATTACCGGCCATTTCTACCCCAACTGGGGGTTCAAACCTCAGTCCTTATCATTACCGGCGATTTCTATCCCGACTGGGGTTTGAACCTCAGTCCTTATCATTACCGGCCATTTCTACCCCAACTGGGGTTCGATCCTCAGTCCTTATCATTACCGGCCATATCTACCCCAACTGGGGTTCGAACCTCAGTCCTTATCATTACCGGCCATTTCTTCCCCAACTGGGGTTCAAATCTCAGTCCTTATCATTACCGGCCATTTCTACCCCAACTGGGGTTTGAACCTCAGTCCTTATCATTACCGGCCATTTCTTACCAAACTTGGGTTCGAAGCTCAGTCCTTATCATTACCGGCCATTTCTACCCCAACTGGGGGTTCAAACCTCAGTCCTTATCATTACCGGCGATTTCTATCCCGACTGGGGTTTGAACCTCAGTCCTTGTCATTACCGGCCATTTCTACCCCAACTGGGGTTCGATCCTCAGTCCTTATCATTACCGGCCATTTCTATCCCAACTCGGGTTCGAACCTCAGTCCTTATCAGTACCGGCCATTTCTTCACCAACTGGGGTTCGAACCTCAGTCCTTATCATTACCGGCCATTTCCACCTCGACTGGGGTTCGAACTTCAGTCCTTATCATTACCGGCCATTTCTACCCCGACTGTGGTTCGAACCTCAGTCCTTATCATTACCGGACATTTCTTACCAAACTGGGGTTCGAACCTTAGTCCTTATCATTACCGGCATTTCCACCTCGACTGGGGTTCGAACCTCAGTCCTTATCATTACCGGCCATTTCTACCCCAACTGGGGTTCGAACCTCAGTCCTTATCATTACCGGCCATTTCTACCCCAACTGTGGTTCGAACCTCAGTCCTTATCATTACCGGCCATTTCCACCTCGACTCAAATTAATTCTAAGAAAATCTGCAGATCGTAGAGCTCAGTCCTTTGACCTTTGGTTTTCATTCGAGTAGAGTTGAATCTACACAATTCTAGCACATCCGCAACGAAATAAAAACTGACGTTATTCAAAACGTCTCTTGAAATTCTCGAATATCTAGTTTTTGGGGCCACCACTCTTCTGACAAGTCAATGTTCAATTGTTATTATCAAGCAGGTCAAGAATCTAAAAATGATAAAACTACTTTTTACAGATTGATTTACGAGTAACTTGCTAACCTTTAATAAATTAAGGCTCTTTCTATTGTCCATTGACAAATAGAAAAAAAATATTCGTCTCGATCTATGTTTATTCCCACAATACATTGTTATAATAAGCAATAGCTTGTCATCTCCAACAAATATTATGGGTTCTAAAGTTGTAAAACATTGAATGATATACTATGTTAGAGGAGAATTGCTGACACTCTAGGGGCTTCCATTCCACATAATCTTTTCCCTCTTTCCTTTTCCGTCTCCGTCTTTTCCATTCTTCTCCTCCATCTCTCCTTTTCGTTATCTTCATCCATTCTTCTCTTCCACCTCCTCCTCTTCTTCCTCGTCCTCGTCCTCGTCGTCCTCCTCCTCCTCCACATCCTCCTCCTCCTCCTCCCATTCCTTATCATCCACCACCTCCTCTTCCACCTCCTCGTCCTCCTCATCCTCCTCCTTCCCCTCTACATCCTCCACCTCCTTCACCCCTTCCTTTCCTCCTCCTTCCCTTCCACATCATCCTCCACATCCCCCCCCCCTCCTCCTTCCCCTCCACATCCTCCTCCTCCTCCACCCCTTCCTTTCCTCCTCCACATCATCCTCCTCCTCCTCAAAGATTAGTTTAGGCAGTTTGTCAAAAATAAAATCATATAATCATTCAAACTGTAAACAAATCAAAATGCTGCTGCTGCTTCTGCTGCTTCTGCTGCTTCTGCTGCTGCTGCTGCTGCTGCTGATGATGATGATGATGATGATGATGATGACGATGGAAGATGATGACGATAATGATAGGGATGATAATGATGAAGATTATGGATGCTGGTGATTGTGCTAATGCTGATAACGATGAAGATGATGATGGTGATGATGATGATGATGATGATGATGATGATGATGATGATGATGATGATGATGATGATGATGATGATGATTATGGCAAAGATAATGATAATACAGTTTTCTTATATTTCTTTATTCTACTTTCATTTTCCCCGACCCCACTTTGACCAGTGGTCATTCCAGATGACCAGATAAGCACGTGGCAGGTCGCAGTGATTGTCATCTCCACAACAGTCTTTCTGGCATCATTCCTCATCCTAATGACCTACTTCCTGTGGCGTAGACAGTGGCTCCCTCTACGAAAACTCGTGTTTTTATTCCAGGACTACGAGGAAGACGGTAGGTAATTAATATGTGACCTCCCATAACGAAACAGTACCATGCGTCTTTGTCATTTGTGCAATGACACTCGCCTCGCCTTCAGACGCATAATATACGAGATTGAAGAACCTGGCCGTTAACAGCGATGTCCATGTTGGAAAAATAATTGTAAAATACTAACGGAAGAGTGAAAATTGAGAGGCTTCGTGTGGGAACAAAATAGACAATGGAAGTTTCGGGTACAAACCCTTCGTCAGCACAACAATACACAAATAAACGTGGAAAACAAATAAAAAATAATTGTAATATTATAGCCTAATAGGCGTCTTGTCTCGTTCTCGTGTTTTGTGGTGCTGTTGGCCAGGGGCCCTTTTGTAAAACGCTCCTAGCACGTTTAGTGGATATGGCTCTATATAAAAGCTCACGTTTAAAGACATAAACTCTATAATAATGATGATGATGACATCAATAATAATAATGATGATGATAATAATAATAATAATAATAATAATAATAATAATAATAATAATAATAATAATAATAATAATAATACTAATAATAATAATAATAATAATAATAATAACAATAATAATAATAAAGAAGCATTTATAAAGCGCACACTGCCACTCAAATGTGCTCAGGGCAAAAAAAAAAAAACAACAAAAAACAAAACAAAACAAGACAACCAAACAAAACAACAATACCAAACAGTCCAGTTAGAATCAATAGCTAATGCACAGATTAAAATAGAAAACGGACAAAAGGCACGGAAAAAATTCTGTCTTTAGATTCTGTTTCCAAATTCCAAATGTAGGTCTGGATCGAGTTTTAAAACCTGTGCTATTCCATGACCGAGTGGCTTTACGCTTGGAGACAGAAAGATTTACTATTTATTTGTTTGAACATTTTCAGACGTTAAGCAATGAAGTCAGCAGATCTCAAGGCACGCAATAGCCTTCAACAGTCGTGACGTCACCCCTCGTAATGACGCATGGTAACATAGTAACTGGCTCTAAACTATCGGAACAATGGCGGACGCCCTTATGAAATATTTATCCGACGAGCATAAAAGCGAATCCATAGGAAAATATACCCATTATAAATCTGATCATGTTTTGACTTTTACACATTCTGATTACAAGACATATGAAAAGTTCTAGCCAGCAAGATTAATAAATAGTACCGATTTTCTTTGTTTAGAACCACGATGGCCACTGTTGCTGGGCGACGTGACTTTTATTGCTCTTTTAAAACAAATTTCTCTCGTATAAAAAAGTCGATTTAAGCAACGTTTTCCCTAAAAAAGAAATCGAAAGCAAAACTAGAGCATTTCTATAGCTCAATATCCACTAAACGTGCTCAAAGCGCTTTACAAGGGGTCCCTAGCTAACAGTAACATTTAACATGTAGGACGAGACATGACGCCTGTTAGGCGATATTACAATTTTTGCTGACAGAAGCATGCTTTTAACGGCCAGGTATCCGTTTTACACCTGGGTACGGTGAGAGAATGTGAGTAAAGAGTCTTTTTCCGAGGACTCAACTATGCGCCGCTCAGAGGGGGTCTCGAACCCAGGACCTTCAGATCCGAAGGCGAGAGTCATACCGCCAGACCACAGAGCCGCATACGTCACAATGATCTCACGACATAAATCATAAAGCAATAAAGCAATAAACTCAAAGCCCGTGGCCAAATTAAATATAACCCAACAACCTCCCACATCAACATAATTCATTTACACCCCCTTTCCTACACACACACACACACACATATACACACACACACACACACACACAAGCACGTAAATATGCCAGAAGTCAGCAATAATTCATTCCTAATACCGTCTGGTTTTGAGTCTTTGGGGCAGACATCATTTCACACGTTGCATGCCATTCCCATGCCTCGTCCCTGTGGTGACCAGCTCTGACCTAAAACACAAACACTTATTGGAAATTTGGACCAGAAAATGCGTCCCAAAAATATCGACCGATTAATTTAACCCTCACCTTGGGGCAAAAACTCTCAAACCTGGGGCTTCGAGAAGTCTTCATTGAAGCTCATGGCTGTTAGATTTTTGCAAAATTCTATGACGTCATTTAATCAATAGATATTTGAAGGACGAGTTTTCTGACCCAAATTTTAATTTCCTGTTATCTTTTATTTCTCTGAAGACGGTCGGGTTGTCATGACGTGTCAGAGCGAATCGTCGGTCAGCGGACATCACAGCTACGGCCACATCGCTTGTCCTTTCGAACCCCGTGCCTTAATCTTGATGGACAGACTCAATGGTCACTCTCGGGTGAAATGACCAAGGTTGAGAAGAAAAAAATATTCCCCCTCGCCAAAAAAAAAAAAAAAAAAAAATTCCCCCAAAAAACAACCAAAAAAAAAAAAAAAGAACAACAAAAAAATAACAACCAACCAACCCCCCCCCCCCCTTCCCAAAAAAACAAAAAAAAAAAACAAAAACAAAAACAAAAACAAAAAACAAAAAACAAAAAAAACCCTTGAGTTTTATCATAGGGCAATATCCACTTAATATGCTCAAAGCGCTTTACAAGGTGTCTCTTGTAACACATAACATGTAGAACGAGACATGACGCCTGTTAGGCGTATTTGCAAATTTTTCCCACAGAGACAACCCTGTAAAAGGCCAGATACTAATTTTACACCTGAGTATGGTGAGAGAATGTGAGTAAAGAGCCTCATAATGCGCTGAGCGAGGCTCGAATCTTAGACCATCCGATCGGAAAGCGAGTGTGATACGACCAGACCACATTGCCGCATACGTCACAATGATCTCACGACTCGTCAAGATTGGCCCAAGGCTGTGGACATAAATCATAAAGCAATAAAGAACAGGTGTGGCTTTTATAGATAGAATGAAGATAACGTCACTTAGGTCTGTGTTATTGTTTTTTTTTTTGCCATCCATGTTTATGAGTAATTCTCACTTAACTGTATTATCCAAACTATAAAAGTTCAAGGTTACACAGAATTTTGTGTGTTGGTCCGTTATACTTCCGGATGACAATGTTGTTAGCTACTAAGCCAAGCGCATACTATCTATCGATAGTTCCAAATTGACGTCACTCAGGCCTTTGTTATTGTCTTTTGCCATCCGCATTTATGAGTAAATCTCACTAAACTGTATTAACTAGACTATAAACGCTAAGGTTACACATAATTTTGTGTGTTGGTCCGTTATACTTCCGGATGGCAATGTTGTGAACTTCTTAGCCAAGCGCATACTATATATAGATAGAACGCAGTTGACGTGACCCATTTCTTTGTTATTGATTTTAACAAACCATTTTGTAAATAGTTCTCACTGAATTCTATTAATCAGACTATAGATGCTGTGCTTTTGGCTAAGTAACTCACAACATTGCCATCCTGAAATATAACGGATCAACGCACAAAACTATGTGTAAACTTGTACGCTTATATTCTGGTTAATACAGTTTAGCAAACGGGTCTTATCGGGTTTCGTCGAGTTTTGTCGGGTTTCGTCGGGTTTGGTAAAAAAGAAACACTGCTAACGCGAAAGAAACCCGCTCCATTGACCTTTTGATGCTATGCGTTTAATGAAAAACATCCGTCAGCCGGATATAACATACCAACATACAAAACTACCTGAAGCCAAAAACGTTAATAGTCTGATTGATATAATTTAGTGAGAACTACTCATTAAATATGGCTGGATAAAAACAATAACAAAGGGGTGGATGACGTCAATTTTGTTCCTTCTATAGTCTGATTAATATCATTTAGCGAAAACTTCTCCTTCCCCCTAAAAAATGGCTGGCTAAAACCAATAACAACGCGCTGAGTGACGTCAATTTCGTTCCTTCTACAGCTTTGAAGACTGGTGAAATAAATCATAGTATTGAGTGTCCTCACAAATCGTCTGATTTTCCTTTGAAGATTGATAGAGGCTTTCTGGGGGCATCGAGAGACAACAAGGTGGAAATATCCTGTCCCCATCGGTCACGTGTCAGCTACATCGATATAGACTGACGTGTGAGGAGGGGCAACATAGTTCTTGATCTTTTGATAAGGGAGATATATAGCGGGCATGCGTAGGACGCCAGGGCAATAATTCATTAGGGGGATGTCAATGAGGGGGCTGTAAAAGACACAGGCTGACCTTTGATGGCGCATGGCAACGTAAATGGATACGAAAAGGTGATGTCGAAAGAAAAAACAACAAAAATACCGATTCAAATCTCATTGGAAGTGTAAAATCACTCTACCGCAAGAGTGGATTTATACCTGGTGTCATGGATCTTCTGATTTCAGAGTAGTCTTATTTTCTAGTCTAATCACATGCTTGTCTTCAATGGGGAATGAGATTAGCGGAAGAGTAGCGCCCCTTGATTGGACGTCACGGCGGAAAAGTTATTGGAGAGAGAACGTCATGCTGGTTGTGCGCATGCGTATCTCGTCCTCGCTTCCGGTGAAAGCGGCTTGAGACACTTCACCGAAAGCGAGGACGAGATGAGCATAACCAAATTGACGTTCTCTCTGTAAGGTGACGTCCAATCAAGGGACGCTACTCTTCCGCTAACCTCATTCCCTATAGATATCACTCATTCTTTCTCGTTCACGCCCCGCAATCTTTATGATCTGCCTTTCCATCCGGGTCTTAAGTAGTTATTGCCACCGTGCGATTCAATGTGTGACATAGTCATTGTTAGGCCTACCAACACACACACACACATACACATACACACACATACACACACACACATACACACTTCCAAGGATGTTGGAACGGGAAGAGTTGAAGGTGTGACGTCACGACTTAACTACCGTGTTGGAAGTTATAAAATATGCGACCAATCTTGTCAAAACGGTGTGATGTGGGATGACAGTCAATGTTGTAAGTTGGATTTTGATGGTGGGTCCAAACCAGCCCAATACGCTTCAAAAGTCATGACGTCACTTCCCTCGTAATGACGCATAATAACTTAGCAACTGGCTCTAAACTATCGGAACAATGGCGGACGTCCTTATGAAATATTTCTCCGACGAGCATAAAAGTGTATCCAGAGGAGAATATGAAAAGTTCTAGCCAGCATGAAGAATAAAAAGTACCGATTTTCGTTGTTTAGAACCACGCTGATCGCCGTTGCTGGGCGACTTGACATAAGGTTATTTTATGCAATTCTCGGCGATCCTGACTAACGTCTCCAAACAGTGTTCGGCGAACAACTCGAAGGAATGTAAACCTTTCCGACCATCGTATTCGCTGTGTTTGTTAACACTTCGTCGAGCGGAACAACTCGAAGGAATGTAAACCTTTCCGACCATCGTATTCGCTGTGTTTGTTAACACTTCGTCGAGCGTGTTCTCCGGTTGCCTCTGTATGCTAGTCAGTCGAGGTAAATTTGGATGTGATGTCGTTGGTATGTGTCTAAGTAAAATACCCACTGTTATGTTCTAACGTTTGATGAGTAGAACCAACACAGAAAACTATGCAGGGGCAGTTTGGGTCTTTTCTAAACATTTTTAATCACCTATATTGGGCGGTTTTAATCATTCTGTATCGTCATTATAGTTTCAAAAACAACATTTTTGGTGAAAAATATACATAATCTGTATAAATACCCGTTTTGCGACCTAATTTGGGGTCTGGCATAAGAAAATACAACAATCTTGTGGCAAACGTTCCATAAAAACTAATGAAAGGAATGACCCCCATATTCTTCCTTCTTATCAACATTGTAGCATTTTGTGTCACGATGAGAGATTTTACAGCTTTAGCTTATGAGATTTTTACTAGAACATTACACAGTTGAGAATCAAAATGGTATGGCAAAATTGATGTTAAAAATTTATAATTTGGATTATAATTCAAAATACACGTACTTTATAAAAATATCTATATGGTTACATGCTACTTTATCTATTTGATAACTATGGAAATTTCCAGACTAATTTAATTGAATAGGTTCTGAGAAATGTTTGACACAGTATTCCATACCCTTAGAAAAATGACATAGTATTGAGAAAATCACAAAATATCTTTCCGTTTTTCACACTTTTCTTACTACCTCTCTCTTTTTCGACTGTGTTTTTCGTGCCTTTATAGTCTTAAGAGGGTGAACTTCAATATAGGGAATGAGATTAGCAGAAGGGTAGCGTCCCTTGATTGGACGTCACCCGTAGTCTGTGACGTCACCGGCGGAAAAGTTATTAGAGAGAGAACGTCATATTGGTTGTGCGCATGCGTCTCTCGTCCTCGCGGAAGCGCACAACCAACATGACGTTCTCTCTCTAATAACTTTTCCGCCGGTGACGTCACCGACTATGGGTGACGTCTAATCAAGGGACGCTACTCTTCCGCTAATCTCATTCCCTATTATTATTTCTAAGATAATAAAACATCGTTTTCCACCAAAATCTCAAAACCAATATTTGAAAGATCTTTCAATAATTAAATAAACCCAAACCGCCCCTTTAACGTTTATAATCTGATCGAGAAGATCACGTGATAAGGGAGAGGTCGATTTCATTCATATTATGGTTTGTAAACAACCAACTCTATTTGTCCGAGCTCGTGTGAAGTTGTTTGACAAATTCCATGCTGTGATTGGTCTAAAATCTACCGGTTTCTTATTGATGGAGGTCGGACAATATCGAGTCTTGGCTTGCGGCAAAGTCAAACCGCATTGGGCTCAAGTTTTTCATCAACCGGGATCTAATTTTAGAATGCAATTTTTGCACCTTGTGCTTTTGAATCGTCAAGTGGTATGCCACTCGCTTTCGGATCAGAAGGTTCGCGTCCTAAATGTTAAATGTTGCTTTTGGACAGGGACCCCCTGTAAAGCGCTTTGAGCACGTTTAGTGGATGTTAAGATTTACAAGGGTTCCCTAGCCATCAGCAACAGTTAACCTTTAGAACGAGGCAGGACGCCTGTTAGGCGATATTACAAGAAGAAGAAGAAGAAGAAGAAGAAGAAGAAGAAGAAGAAGAAGAAGAAGAAGAAGAAGAAGAAGAAGAAGAAGAAGAAGAAGAAGAAGAAGAAGACGACGACGACGACGACGGTAATACGGGTTGTTGAGTGTGACTTCCACCTACATTTTATCTCCCGTCACCGTTGACAGCTGCACCAATTCCAAAATATGCAGCGACCGTATGAGAGAACCCTCGACGACCGGAGACGGAGTGATTGGTGACTGACAGGGTGTAAATCACGTGTCCTAGCTGGACACTTGTGGACGGGCGTCTTTGGTCTGACACGTCATAAGTACATCTGTCATTGGGCATTTAGTAAGCAGACCTATATGTGACTTTACATATCTAAATGGTATGACCTCGAAGGGAACAAATTGATTACTGAATGATGCTTAGCACTGTTTCAGAAAAGGCAGATCGTGTGAAAAGCCAATAGACGTCATGGCGCCTCATGGATCTTGATAAAGGTGGGCAGGCAAACTTGATACTACTTGATTTCGAGAAAGCTTTTGATTTAAGTAACAGATAAGCTACTTCTCTACAAGATCCAGAATGTTGGAATAAATGGTCAGACACCGAAATGAATAGAATCATTTCTGAGCGACAATTTGTGGGGCTATGTGGTCTCGTGGTGTGACACTCACTTCGGATCGGAAAGTCCTGGGTTCGGCGCATAGTTGAGTTCTTAGAAATTCCTCTTTACTTACATTCTCTCACCGCACTCAGGTGTAATATGAGTACCTGGCCGTTGACAGCGTTATGTATGTCTGAAAAAAGGTATAATATCGCCTAACAGCGTCGTGTTTTGTTCTACATGTTACGTGTTGCTGTTGGTCTGGGACCCATGTAAAGCGCTTTGAGCACGTTCAGTGGATATTGGTCAATAGAAAAGCTCAAGAGGCTACTACAATGCCCACGAAGAAGGAACCTAGTGGTTAGAATTTAAATTGACGTCAAAACTACGAGACTTGAAATAGGTTTTAAAAAACAAACTCTTTTATTGAGCGGAATCTACTCAAATAAAAAAAAGATCTTTTCTATAGCGCAATATCCACTAAACGTACTCAAAGCGCTTTACAAGGGGTCCCTGACCAACAGCAACACTTAACATGTAGGACGGGACAAAACCTTACGCCTGTTAGGCGATATTATATTTTTTTTCGGACAGAGACAACGCTGATAACGGCCAGGTACTCATTTTACACCTGAGTACGATGAGAGAATGTGAATAAAGAGCCTTTTCCAAGGACTCAACTATGCGCCGAGCGAGGCTCGAACCCATGAACTTCCGATCCGAAAGCGAGTGTCTTACCACTAGACCACATAGCCGCAGTCCTCTTAAAGAGTGGCCACGTGGTCCAGTGGTATACAACTCACTGTCGGACCGGACGGGCCAGAGTGCGAGTCCAGTATAGGTGTATCCTTGGAAAAAGCTTTTTGTTACTCAAATTCATACTATCATTGTACTCAGGTGTAAAATAAGTACCTGTCCGTTAATGGCGTTGTTGCTGTCTCATACTATATAATGTTTAGTGTTGCTGTTTGCTTGAGAGCCATTGTAAAGAGTATGTTTTGTGAAGATCGCGCTCTTTGGATGCTGAGAAAAGAGACAAAAAGTAGTTTTATTACTGTTCAGTCAATCAACGAGTAAACTTTTAATACCCAGGTTCACGCCAATGCAATAGCGTTAAGAGGGGATGTTTAACATATTCTGTTGAGGAATGTTATGGGGTGGGGATGGGGTGGGGGGGGGGATGGGGGGAGGGGCAGGATAAATAAGAGGCTAGAGCATTCGATGAAAACTCAACGACTCGAACAACTAACAATAGTCGGTGTTTCTCTCACAGTTATTTTCGATGCCGTTTTGTCGATGACTACGATGTTACTTGTGTGTATCTGTGTGAGTGTGTCTATGTCAATATTGTATTGTTACAAACGTGTAACCAAATGACATATTGCCACTTTTTTTGAGTACAATAAAGATTTATTATTATTATTAACCTATCACACATCTGCCTGCTTAGCATTATAAAACAATCGTAGTTTCCAAGGGGGATAAAGAAAAGAAAAAGTCACCTGAATTAGATTTGGAAATAAATTATTCGCTCTCAGCATGATCCAAAAAATTGCTCCAAAGTCCTTTTAAAAGGAGGCAAGGAACTAGACTTTCCTTATCAACAAGATTTATTGAGTCAAAGAGGCAAGTGTAGTCCAGGAGCTGGAGCCAAACTTCGTGTGTCTACGAATTTTTCGTAGTACTAGAAAGGTCTGCTAGCATGGAGTAGGCATTGGTATATGGGTCATTATATAATATGGCGGAAAGTGCTTTGTAAAATATTAGAACTTATGTATTTATATACATTAATGATGTTGGTGATAATGATGATGATGATGATGATGATGATGATGATGTTGATGATGATGATAATGATGATGATGATGATGATGATGATGATGATGATGATGATGATGATGATGATGATGATGATGATAATGATGATGATGATGGTGATGATGATGATGATGATGATGATGATGATGATGATGATGATGATGATGATGATGAAGATGATATCACACAAAGCAACCGGTGGAAAGCAAACCATGTACTTCCAGATAAGGTGGCAATGAGGATCTCACTTAGCCACGCAGCTCCCAGAATTAATAACCATTTCTATCACATTGTCCCTCAATTGGTCATCAAAACACTCACTGAAGATCCTATATGACAGGTCGTGCTTGGTAAGACTTTTTCTATTCTCTCTATCTAATGATTTTATGTCTGCTTATTATTTTTTAGATGGAAAACAATACGACGCCTTCATCTCATACAAGGGTTGTCCTCGGGATGAGCGATTCGTCCTTAATCATCTTTACCCAAAATTGGAGAAAGAGCTTGACTTCCGGCTGTGTCTTCACTTCAGAGATTTTCCTCCAGGACACCGTAAGGCTCTGTCATGTGACCAATTGTCTTTCATTAATGGTTTTATGTTGGGGTGAATTTGTTGCTTAAAATTCAACTTAAACATTTCATTCTTAAAGTTAGAGCAACACTAAATGTCTTCGTAAGGCAGAGTGAGTTTTTACTGCGTTAACATTAATAAAAAAACGTAATTCTTTTTACTAATCATTTCTGTTTTAAACTGTACTTCTTTAATCTAGTTCATTATTACATTATACCGTTTTGAGATATCAGGCCACATATATGACTTGTAATGACGGTCTGGTGTAGAAGGTACCATTTGAGTAAGTCGACATCAAAAGGCATACGTTATATTTTCATCAGTCGTAGAAAACAGCAATTTGTTGGGGTTATTTACTCTGTGGTTTGAAGAGGGAAAATGTGTCTTGTTTGCCTTATAGAACAAAACGCTTGGCGCTTTGAACTTATCATTATTTTCTGTTGATTTCAAGGTGTCCAATTAATTGCTTGAGATTGTTAACTCATTTTGGATGTGACTTAGAACCGTTTGGTCCTGATCTTCTCATTTTGGATGCGACTAGGAACCTTTTGGTCCTGATCTCCTCATTTTGGATGACTGCAAAAAAAAAAAAAAAAAAAAAAGAAAAAAAAAAGACATTATTTTTTACTATAACGAATGTCGATGTTAAACAATTGTGCCCTGTAACATCTAACCAGTAATTCGTCCAGTTTTTTTTTAAATGCTAAGAACTATGAGATATTGAGAAGTGGAAACAATAATGAAGAAAAATGAAAAATAAAATAGCTTCAACCCCCCCCCCCCAAAAAAAAAATAAATTTTAAAATACCAAACACGGAACATTTCGGGGTCAAAACCCTTATTCAGCCAACAATCTTTCCAAGAATTTTCTACAGCCGAGAGGACCTAAAAATTTATCTTTTTTGAAGCTGTTATATTCATTGTAATTATTTACTGTTTACCGTCCCAGCTTCTAGTAGCTTAGGATCACTCAGATGAAACAGAATTAAAACATTGGTATGTCAGAGATGCAACTGAGAGCCATATCAGATGGCTCAGTGGCTATAGCGACTGCTCGATGATCTCTCTCTCTCTCCCTCTCTCTCTCTCTCTCTCTCTCTCTCTCTCTCTCTCTCTCTCTCTCTTTCTCAGTCAGGCGAGGGACCTCCGTTTCAGTTGGATCAAAAGATTGTCTCAGATACCTCGATATCTATATTCCCTGTTTTCACTTGGCACTTTTCCATTCCATAGATTTCTCATCATTATTGATACAAGTGCCCTCTTCAAATGTTTTTTCTTCTGAATTTAAATACTGCTAATTTAATGTGTAGACAACATATAAGTCGAGGGATAACTGCACATGGTTTGTCCAAGACATGGGATACATTTTTTAACAAGGACCAAACCCGCCCCCCCCCCAATATCTCCATATCGTGAGATTCCAACTGAACATTTTTTTGTATTTATAACACACCGTATCAGAACGGTCATGTGTCGGGATGTCAGTAATACTGAGTTTGCGCGACGGGGCGCCAACGGGTCCCGTTAGGGATAGACGACGATTGGGACTGTTTGGAAGCTTTAACCCTTTGCCCACTAGTCATTATGACATCCGAAATGCTATCGCCTTATACATCTACGCCAGAATAGAAATAGAGGGTGGAGCCTACCATGATATAACATTTTATGGATCCCTAATTTCATCATATCAGTTCTGTCCACTGACAGGTGGGTGGATATCGCTTTCAAGAACTTATGTCCTTATATGGAATCCTGAGTTTTTGACCAATCAACGGATTGCTCTTTTGATAGCTCGCTTGTCAACATGAGTCAGATCACCCCTTGATTTGTGTAAAGGCATCACAGGCGGTATATGTTGTGTAACTTCAAAGACCACGGTTGACCGAAAGCGATGAATGGAAGCCCTACTGTGGCGTGGAGAACGAGGTCTTGTATGTATAGTTACGTCATATCTCAACGCTCGTGAATTCTTAGTACGGCTGGACTCACAATCAAAACTCGAAATCTGTGTTTTAAACTCTTGAATCAATCGAGTTACATCAGTGCGTTCGTCTCATTGAGAAATGAAAAACGATATATAAATCAAGAACATCGACCGGAAAATAAGGAAATTATCATAAAATTATAAAATTTGAGAAAGCTATTTTCAAAATCAAATATATTACAAAAAAGGTTATTTCTAGACCGATTTTTATGAGACAAAGACAATTTTTTCTCCACTTTTCAAGCTGATTCCAACAATGAGGTTTTCAAATTTATCGCGATAAGATTATTTGTCATTATTTTTTTTAATACCCAATTGACTGCTCAGGAAATGAATACGTAATCCTTGGCGGCTAGCGAGTAGGTGTTAAATTTTGCTTACCCTTTCCCACGCAGACGCACACACACACACACACACACACACACACACACACACACACACAGACTGAACACACAATGTATGTCTTTCACTTCTGGCCAAAGTTGCCTTATTACAACTTAGACTCGAATGATAACAGCGAGTAGGGTGTCAGATTAAACTTCAGTTTTAAAGGTCTAATTCAATTCACACCGTAATAAATCATAATAATGATCATTCTTGATATATTAGAGCATTAAAATATTTAATTCACATTACTATAAATATATTTTAAATATATGTATTTTGTAATTATTTTAGCGACGATACGAACCCCTTTTAATCGTCGAGCCGAACGATAGGATGCTAGACGACGATAAGTCGGTGTGTGTGTGTGTGTGTGTGTGTGTGTGTGTGTGTGTGTGTGTGTGCGTCTACGTGGGAAAGGGTAAGCAAAATTATAACACCTACTCGCTAGCCGCCAAGGATTACGTATTCATTTCCTGAGCAGTCAATTGGGTCTTAAAAAAATAATGACAAATAATCTTATCGCGATAAATTTGAAAACCTCATTGTTGGAATCAGCTTGAAAAGTGGAGAAAAATTGTCTTTGTCTCATAAAAATCGGTCTAGAAATAGCCTTTTTTGTAATAGATTTGATTTTGAAAACAGCTTTCTCAAATTTTATAATTTTATGATAATTTCCTTGTTTTCCGGTCGATGTTCTTGATTTATATATCGTTTTTCATTTCTCAATGAGACGAACGCACTGATGTAACTCGATTGATTCAAGAGTTTAAAACACATATTTCGTGTTTTGATTGTGAGTCCAGCCGTACTAAGAATTCACGAGCGTTGAGATATGACGTAACTATACATACAAGACCTCGTTCTCCACGCCACAGTAGGGCTTCCATTCATCGCTTTCGGTCAATCGTGGTCTTTGAAGTTACACAACATATACCGCCTGTGATGCCTGTTCATAAATCAATGGTTGAGCTGACTCATTTTGACAAGCGAGCTATCAAAAGAGCAATCGTTGATTGGTCAAAAACTCAGAATTTCATATAAGGACACAAGTTCTGGAAAGCGATATCCACCCACCTGTCAGTGGACAGAACTGATATGACGAAATTAGGGCTCCATAAAATGTTATATCATGGTAGGCTCCACCCTCTATTTCTGTTCTGGCGTAGATGTAGAAGGCGATAGCATTTCGGATGTCATAATGACTAGTGGGCAAAGGGTTAAAGCTTCCAAACAATCCCAATCGTCGCCTATCTCTAATCGGCCCCGTTAGCGCCCTGATGCGCAATCTGTCTAATATTACAGTATTGATGTCTTTCAGAACCATTCGACCCATGGAACCAGAGTTTAACCCGGTTTCTATAGCGTGAAATGAACAATAGCTAGTCTATCGCAAAGTACTTTCCGCCAGATCTAAAAGTCCAAGCTAGCCAATCACTGCAGGGTGGACAAGTGGGTGGGGGTGGGGGCGGGGAGTCAGCAAAAAAGCCCGACTGCACCCGGAATTGATCTCTGTCCCTTTGCGTGAGAAGCGAATCCTCTACCTCCTCTACCACCTGTGCTATTGGGTAGCCCGGTCGTGAGAAGCGAATGCTCTACCTCCTCTACCACCTGTGCTATTGGGTAGCCCGGTCGTGAGAAGCGAATGCTCTACCTCCTCTACCACCTGTTCTATTGGGTAGCCCGGTCGTGAGAAGCGAATGCTCTACCTCCTCTACCACCTGTACTATTGGGTAGCCCGGTCGTGAGAAGCGAATGCTCTACTTCCTCTACCACCTGTGCTATTGGGTAGCCTGGTCGGATTGAACATAAGCTGAAAAGTGTATTTGGAATAAAACGATAAGCAACTATGGACTGTCTGTTTTTCCAACGTGAGAAAGTCTATATATACTCGCACTATATATGTACTTGCAAGCTCGTTGTGTTATTTGGCACGATAAAACTAACTCGTTTAATAAATACAAAGAGGAAAAAAAAATCGTATATTCTCCACCATAAGCAATTAAAATCAACCTCAAGTTCCATATGTGTGGCTATCAACTGGGGGGAGCAGCGTGGCTCAGATGTACGGTCTTTGCTTCGTACCCGAAAGGTACAAAGTTCGATCATCCGCCGCTGCTCAGTTTGCGTCAGTGAACTGCGGCCGACGCCTTGGTTATTCCAGTATTCCTTTGGAATAGACCTTTGAGACAAATAAAGGGGATTTTTTTTTTTTTTATTATATTTTTTTTACCCAGGACCTTGTCAACCCCGACTCAATACCGTCTTGTAACGGTGGCTCACATTTGGTTCTCCTACGTACACATATTCGCAGGTCTGATAAGCGAACGCAATTATGAACCTGATTTGACATTGTTGTTATGGACGATTGTTTGAGGAAACAACAATGAGGCCTTAACAATTTGGATTATCAGACCTTGAAATAAGTAAACGTCGGGAACAACACAATATAATACCGTTCGGAGAATGTGTGTCACAATTTCAACCGTCAGCAATGTTTGATTCTATAACTGAATGAAAACAATTATGTAATACGTGACCATGATTTTATGTCGAAATAGAACTGATAAATAGACAATAGGGTAGATAACTTGTGACGTCATACATTCTACTCTTCCGGTTCCAAACTCAATGGAAGTGTGAAAATAACAGCAGCCCCCCCCCCCCGGAGGGCTAACAATAGGTTATATATTGAATCATAAAGTTGTATAACTATTTAAATTGCTGTATGTATTGGCAGATTAAGGATTATGGGACGTTAAAGGGCGGGATGGGTGATCTTTATTGACGACCAGCATATATTTAGACGGGAAAATAAGATACAATCCCTCTGAAATCAGAAGATTTTTCCACAAGGTATGTATTCAGTCCTCAGGAAGAGTGGGTTTACACTTCCAATGAGAATGGAACCAGTATTTTGAGACAACACTTTTGTTCTCTTTTGAGAATAAAGTCAAAAAAATCAGTACGGCTATGTGGTTTAGTGGTATGACACGCCTTCGGATCAGAAGGTCCTGGGTTCAAGACCCAAACTGAACAGTACATAGTTGAGTCCTTGGGAAAGGATTTTTAATCACATTCTCTCGCAGAATTAGGTTGTCAAATGAGTATCCGGCGTTAACAGCATTGTCTCTGTTGGAAACATGCAACATCGGATGGATGGATAGATTGATGGATGGATGTATGGATGGATAGATGGATGGATTGATGTATGGATGGATGGATGTTTGGATGGATAGATGTATGGATGGATTAATGGATGGATGGATGGATTGATGTATGGATGGATGGATAGATGGATGGATTGATGTATGGATGGATGGATAGATGGATGGATTGATGTATGGATTGATGGATAGATGGATGGATAGATGGATGGATTGATGAATGGATTGATGAATGGATTGATGGATGGATTGATGGATGGATTGATGTATGGATGGATGGATATATGGATGGATTGATGTATGGATGGATGGATAGATGGATGGATAGATGGATGGATAGATGGATAGATTGATGGATGGATGGATTGATGGATGGATGGATTGATGGATGGATTGATGGATTGATGGATGGATAGATGGATGGATTGATGGATGGATTGATGGATGGATATACGAAGGAATGGATGGATGGATTGATGGATGGATATACGAAGGAATGGATGGATGGATTGATGGATGGATTGATGGATGGATTGATGGATGGATTGATGGATGGATTGATGGATGGATATACGAAGGAATGGATGGATGGATTGATGGATGGATTGATGGATGGATAGATGGATGGAATGATGGATGGATATACGAAGGAATGGATGGATGGATTGATGAATGGATTGATGGATGGATCTATGGATGGATATATGGATGTATGTATGGATGGATGTATGGATGGATGTATGGATTGATGGATGGATGGATTGATAGTTTAATAGATAGTAGGGTATCTGTATGGATATACGCAGGAATGTATGTATGGATAGATGGATGGGTGACTATATATGTATTTATACATTCATCTTTTGTTGTTTTGTTTTTACGGGACACAAGGTTAATATTGTGGAATCACTCAAGCCAGAAGCGTTAAGAGATTAAATGTGAAATAACAAGATATTACTGAGTATAAGTGAGAGCATATACAAATATATCGCAACAACATAGTAAGTAGAAGGACAATATAATATAACTCAAATATGGAAAGTAAGGAACAAAGAGTGCATCCTTCTCTAGGGCATGCCACTCTGAAATTTGTAAGCACAAATAATATCTTAAACAGTGGAATTAATGAATAATAACTAATTAAGCTGTAACTAAAATCAATTAGCTAATAACAAAGGGGAGCAACTCTTTCCTCGAGTAACTCGTTGTACAAGTCCATAACACTCTTTATATTCAATTTGTGCACATTCCTAGTTATATGCACATATGCATTAAGTCATCATCATCATCATAGTCACCAACACCACCAGCATCACCAACACCACCAGCATCACCGACACCACCAGCATCACTAACAACACCAACATCACCAACACCATCACCAACATCACCAGTATCACCAACAACACCACCAGCATCACCAACAACACCACCAGCATCACCAACAACACCACCAGCATCACCAACAACACCAGCATCACCAACAACACCAGCATCACCAACAACACCAGCATCACCAACAACACCAGCATCACCAACAACATCAGCATCACCAACAACACCAGCATAACCAACAACCCCACCAGCATCACCAACAACACCAGCATCACCAACAACACCAGCATCACCAACAACACCAGCATCACCAACAACAACACCAGCATCACCAAGAACACCACCAGCATAACCAACAAAACCAGCATCACCAACAACACCAGCATCACCAACAACACCAGCATAACCAACAACACCACCAGCATCACCAACAACACCAGTATCACCAACAACACCAGTATCACCAACAACACCAGCATCACCAACAACACCAGCATCACCAAAAACACCACCAGCATCACCAACAACACCAGCATCACCAACAACACCAGCATCACCAACAACACCAGCATCACCAACAACACCACCAGCATCACCAACAACACCACCAGCATCACCAACAACACCAGCATCACCAACAACACCAGCATCACCAACAACACCAGCATAACCAACAACACCAGCATCACCAACAACAACACCATCACCAACAACACCAGCATCACCAACAACACCAGTATCACCAACACCACCAGCATCACCAACACCACCAGCATCACCAACACCACCAGCATCACCAACACCACCAGCATCACCAACAACACCAGCATCACCAACAACACCAGCATCACCAAGAACCACCAGCATCACCAACAACACCAGCATCACCAACAAAACCACCAGCATCACCAACAACACCAGCATCACCAACAACACCAGCATCGCCAACAACACCAGCATCACCAACACCAGCATCACCAACAACACCAGCATCACCAACAACACCAGCATCACCAACAACCACCAGCATCACCAACAACACCAGCATCACCAACAACACCAGCATCACCAACAACACCAGCATCACCAACACCAGCATCACCAACAACACCAGCATCACTAACAACACCAGCATCACCAACACCAGCATCACCAACAACACCAGCATCACCAATAACACCAGCATCACCAACAACACCAGCATCACCAACAACAACCACCATCACCAACAACACCAGCATCACCAACAACACCAGCATCACCAACAACACCAGCATCACCAACAACACCAGTATCACCAACAATACCAGCATCTTCATCATATGTTTTCATTGCAAACCCAACATCCCTATAATGATATATCTTGACGACGACCGCAGTTCATAATGAATCATTTCTTTTATCCACTAGCCATTGCCAACAACATCATCTACGCCATCGAGAACAGTCGAAGAACCATCATGATTCTGTCTCCAGCCTACGTCATGTCTGAATGGTGTCGACTCGAGTACCAGAAGGCACAACACGAAATGCTTCGACTCCGACACAGGCTCATTCCCGTCGTTTTGGAAGACATCGGAGACGTCCCGAATGTCGATCGAAATCTCAAGACGATTCTAGAGACAATTACTTACATAAAATGGCCGGGTGAGATGGAGAGCACGTTTAGTAAACGTTCATCGCATTTCTGGAAATTGTTAGAATTATCTATGCCCAAAAAGAAGATGGATTGTAGTCGTTCTATCGCTGCCTCGGACAAGACTCTCACAAAATCTTCTGTCACCGATTGTTCACGCAGTTACTTTAGTCACCTTGTCGATTCGTTTTCTTCACACACCATGGATGACAAGGGGTCCTTCAATTTATCCAACTTTTTCAAAGGGAATCAATCGACATTCTACGACAATCACCTCGCTAGACACCCAGTTGAAATTAACTCTTCTCTCGCTTTAAATGAGACTTTTACAGGTTCGGTTCCCAGGGGGATTTTGGTATCCCCGCCGTATCTGAATGAGAGGCATTCGACATCTGTGGGGACCTCCGACTGTTTTTATGATGACGTCGATGTTTTGCAAACAGATGAGACAACTGATTACACATAAGTGATTCTACGGTGCTAGTAGCTGTGGGCTGTAAAAAGTACTAAACAAAAATGAATGGAAGAGCTTCAATAACGAACAAAACGGAACGTTTCGGGCTCAAATCTCGTCTTCAGCCAACCCTAAAACAAAATAAAAACATAAATACATAACTAAAAAACTATTATGCCATTTGTCTGGTAAGGCATTTATATCATCAATTATTTATCACTGGACTCTGTTTGAATATTTGGTGCTGATTCTATGCTAAAGGAATGTAGATACAAGGTGTAAAATCCTCGCCAATAATCGAATTCAGAAATTAGAGCAGGCACCGATTAAAGATAAAGATCTGAACAAGTGTGAATGAAAGGTGCCAGGCAAAGCAAGAAAGAAAAATACAACAATAAAACCATCCCAAAAATTCAGTCGACCTGGACAGGTTCAGTCGAGGTAGACTGATTTTTTGGGGATGGTTTATTTTTCTTGTATTTTTCTTTCTTGCTTTGTCTGGTACATTTCATTCACACTTGTTCAGATCTTTAGCAATAATCTAAGAATGTTATGAGAATATCTTAGGGTGAATTCTGTCTTAAACTACTGAGTACCTCAGGGAGCAGTCACAGGACCCTTTGTTATTATTTTCACCCTATTTATTCAGTTACTCTATAAGACATAAATCACAACTTTTATAATGAGGACGCAGAACAATATAAACTATAGCACAAAGTGTTACTAAGCTGCTTGAAGCTGTGGACTGTAAAACGTCATAAACAAAAAATGAATATAACAGCTTAAAAAAAGAACAAAAATACCAAACATGGAACGTTTCGGCCTCAAAACCCTGTCTTCAGCCAATAACAAAAAAAAAACAAAAAAAAAAAAAAACAAAAACAAAAACCAGAAAAAACCCCAACAAAAAACAAAAAACAAAAATAATAAAGACATAAATTCATTACTAAATTAAGTAAACTACATGACGAAAACAAAAAATGAATAAAAAAAAAACAACAAAAAAAAAAACAAAAAACAAAAAACAAACAAACCAAAAAACCAAAACTCTGCCCCCAAAAAACGAGAAACAAGTAGCATTCGATATGTAACTAAATAATTCCAAATTGAGAACTCAATTTTTCTTTTTGACGCTGTTACATTCATTTTTGTTTAAAACTATAACAACTAAATTGGGTTTGAATGAAAAGTTCTTGTTGTTGCTTTTGGATCAACATTCATCTGATCGTTGCAAAGTTGATTTTCATTGGAAAATTCTCTTGATATAATATTGGAAATACATACTCTATTCATGTATGAGTGAAATTGGCAATTGCTAAAAAATAAATCTTCGATTAATTACCTAACTATATTTAGGTGTAAAATAAGTAACTGATTTCTTTTTATTAGGTGTCATGTTTTGTAAAATGTTATATTTGATTGCTGTTTCCATTTGACCCTTTGTGTTGAGTAGAGAAAGACGAATTTTTGTGCAGTATGTGGTCTAGTGGTATAACACGACTTTTTGATAGGAAAGCCATGCGTTCGAGCATCACTCAGCGCATAGTCGAGTCATTGGTAGAGGCTCTTTACTCACAGTCTCTCACTGTACCCAGGTGGAAAATGAGTTCTTGACTCTTAACAGCGGTGTCTCTGTCGGAAAAAATGTAATATCGCCTCATAGGCGTCATGTCTCGTTCTACATGTTTCGTGTTTCTGTTGACCAGGGGTCCCCTGTAAGGTGCTTTGAGCACGTTTAATAGATATTGCGCTATATAAAATCTCAAGATTTTTTCTTTATAAAAAGGCTCAGAAGACTTCAAGTTATAGAAGTAACGATTTGGATGGACAGAAATAACTACAGTTGTGGATGGATTTTGTCGCTTAGCAAATGGCAAATAACATACGTATATATATAGAAATAACGTATATATAAAAAATAAAGAAAAAAAACAAACACGATGAAATAACAGTGCTCAACTTTTTGAATAAAGGACAACATCTCGACACCAGAACATTACAGGAAGTATGAAACAACAACACAACGATCACACACACTTATCGTTGATTGTCCCAGTGACGAGAAACAGATCTGTAGGAGTTTTAATAATTATACTTAAAATGTTTGTATATATATATATATATATATATATATATATATATATATATAATATATATATATATATATGTATATATATATATTGATATATAAAGAGTGGCTTTCCAAGACTCCCAAAATTCCCTTTTCCCATATTACATTGAGCTAATGAGGATTATATCCCATAAAATGTCTCATTGAGTCTATTATTTTATCATATTTCAACCTCAAATTCACAGAAATCTAGAGTAATTCTTGTGTCAATTGGTGCTTAAAATAAATTTACATTTCAATTTATATCATGGTTGGAAAATCTCAAAAAGTAGAAAAATCAACTGACCGAGAGTTGGAATCCAGTCTACATATGAATGTAAATAAATAAAAAAACGAACATGTACTTTTGACTGGCGCATTTCCTCCTTTGACCAGTTCGCGGGGAAAACTAGTCCTGTAAATATCGACCGATTAAGATAACCTTCACATTGGCAAAAGCTCTCAAACCTGGGACTTACGAAGGGTCGTTTTAATCTATCGATATTTAAAGAACGAGTTTTCTCGCTCACATTTTAAATAGGTACGTGTTTTAAAAAACAGAATAGGCAAAGTGCAGCTATGTGGTCTAGTGGTATGACACTCGCTTTCGGATCGGAAGGTCCTGGGTTCGAGCCTCGCTCGGCACATAGTTTAGTCCTTGGAAAAGGCTTTTTACTCACCTTCTCTCACCGTACTCAGGTGTAAAGTGAGTAACTGGCCGTTAACACCGTTTTCTTTATCGAAAAAAGTTTGTAATATCGCCTAACAAACGTCATGTCTAATTCTACATCTTACGTGTTGCTGTTGGCTTGGGACCCTTTGTAAAAGCGATTTGAGTACGTTTACTAGATATTGAGGTGTATATATATATTATATATATTATATATATATATATATATATATATATATATATATATATATATATATATATATATATATATATATATATATATATATAGCTCAGGGCGGTTGTGTAGAAGACAATTTGTAAATAAGTGACTCGACGGATCAGCGATATGGTGTCCAGTTTTCTTATGAAACTCAAGCCATGCTAAATGTGGTCAGTAGCCGAATGGGTGATAGTGCACAATATTGGTCCCGACATAGTGTCCTTGACTCATCTCCACATCTTATCCTACTTGACACACGGGGACGAAAACAGTTGCGTTGCTCCATTGTTATTTTTGACAATATTAAAGTATGAGATTAGATGTAAGACAAAGATCTGAACGAGTGTGTAGGAAAGGTGCCGGACAATGAAAGAAATATTAAAGTATGAGATTAGATGTAAGACAAAGATCTGAACGAGTGTGTAGGAAAGGTGCCGGACAATGAAAGAAATATTAAAGTATGAGATTAGATGTAAGACAAAGATCTGAACGAGTGTGTAGGAAAGGTGCCGGACAAGAAAGAAATATTAAAGTATGAGATTAGATGTAAGACAAAGATCTGAACGTGTGTGTAGGAAAGGTGCCGGACAAGGAAAGAAATATTAAAGTATAAGATTAGATGTAAGACAAAGATCTGAACGAGTGTGTAGGAAAGGTGCCGGACAATGAAAGAAATATTAAAGTATGAGAATAGATGTGAGACAAAGATCTGAACGAGTGTGTAGGAAAGGTGCCGGACAATGAAAGAAATATTAAAGTATGAGATTAGATGTAAGACAAAGATCTGAACGAGTGTGTAGGAAAGGTGCCGGACAAGGAAAGAAATATTTGATGTTTTCCAAAAGTAAATGGAGCTACTCAAATATTTTCGTCCTTACGTGTTCAGTGTTTGTGTTGTGTGATACAAGCGAGGGTTCACAGCGTAAAATGCGTACCCTAGGCAAGTACACAGAAATTAAAATGATCCCAACTGTCGAAAACCTCTGTGCAAGTCTTACCGGTAATCAGAAGGTCCGAGGTTCGATCCCCAGTCGAGGAAGACTGATTATTGGAATGTTTTTTTCCCTTGTATTTTTCTTTTTTGCATTGCCTGGCACCTTTGCTACACACTCAGATTACTATTATGTGAGAAGGGGACTACAAGGTGCGATGCCACTCACACGATTAACAAGTATATTTTTACCCATCAAAACATGGAATTTGTGACACACCTTCACTTGTACTCGGACAACCATGGTTGGTTGTTTATAAACAATAACGTGAATGAACTAGACCTCTGTCTGATCATTCTTATTGTTTTTATTTCGCCAAATGGGAGCCTAGTTATATATATCTGTGTGTGTGTGTGTGTATATCGGATGGTCCTTAAAAAAAAACCAAAAAAAAAAAGCAAAACAAAAAACCAAAAGAACAACAACGTGCCGCTCTTTGTCGGGTTGTAACTCTAACACTCTTCAGTGATTTTCTTCTAAATTCCAAACCCAAAATTATACGTAGACTGCCAAAATTTCATGAATATGAATTGAGAATTTAAAAATACAGTCATTTTCCCTAACCATGTTCAGAAATCCAATATCAGAGAGAAATGACGCAACATTACAGAGAGTAAAATGGCGATGTTTCAACTTTGGTTGATATTTTTAACCGTGTTCAGAAATCCAATATCAGAGATAAATGACACGACATTACAGAGAGTAAAATGGCGATGTTTCAACTTTTGTTGATATTTTTAACCGTGTTCAGAAATCCAATATCAGAGATAAATGACGCAACATTACAGAGAGTAAAATGGCGATGTCTACTGTGATTTACCGTTCAAATCCATATCAGAGATGACGCACTTACAAAAAATGGCGAGGTTTCAACTTTTGTTGATATTTTTAACCGTGTTCAGAAATCCAATATCAGAGAGAAATGACACGACATTACAGAGAGTAAAATGGCGATGATGTTAATATTTTTGTTGTTATTTTTAGCAAACATTAATTATGTCATCTTAAACATTATTTTCATCATAGTTCTTCTCATCATATAAGAAATCGTCTATGTAGCACACACTCACATACCTATTTTGGTCCAACGATTACAAAGTTAACACTTGAAGTGATCAGTAGGATAACCGTCCTCTTTAATGACCCAACGCAATCTCCTTTTCCAGCTTGAAATACACTTCCGAATTTCCTCAATGGTCATCTTCTCCCTTCATAAAATAAATCCTTCTCCCACGTTTTCTTCTGTGAATGCAGATCTTTATCCACTGCAAACCTTCTCGGTCAAATAATTCCAAATTGTGCAGTACATGGATTCAGGCCGGGTGATTGAGGCTGTAGGTTGTCTTTCTCTATGAAATAAATATTCTAACTTCGAAGAAAAGCCTGTATATGATGTAGCACCATCGTTGAAAAATGAAATCCTTCCTGGATAAAGGTGTTCACAAATGATTGTTTCCCGATAGTTTTCTGTAATCATCAGTAGTGATCTCAGTCTTTGTTTTGTCAATGAACTCTATTTGGGGTCTTGCGATGCCATGACATATTAGCTGAAACCATTATTTTCTTTAAAAAGGGATTTAGTTCATGATATAGCCTGTTGATTGGTGCTTTTTTCTTTCCACCGTTATGACTATTTCTATGCACTTCTAACGTAAATTCATTTTCGTCAGTGAAAATCGTTTTAACGTCATCCACAGAAAACCCATTGAGTAGCTTCCTTGCTGTATGTCTTCGTTTATTCAACACACTGGTATGCTATCTTCATGTTCTTATCCTCTCAAATGCTTTGGAATTCAATTCTTGTCATATGATCTTGAAATTTCCCACGCATCGCAAAAAGTGTCTTTAAAGAATTAAAACGCCAAATACCAGAATCATTTATTGCATCTTTTCGACGATATCCATATTTTTACGTGGTGTTACAAGAGTGTAAATATATCATTCTAAAAATTACTCATTTTAATATTTGTATTTAAATATTATATATATATATATATATATATATATATATATAATATAGGGAATGAGATTAGCGGAAGAGTAGCGTCCCTTGATTGGACGTCACCCATAGTCTGTGACGTCACCGACGGAAAAGTTATTAGAGAGAGAGAACGTCATGTTGGTTGTGCGCATGCGCCTCTCGTCGTCGCTACCGGTGAAAGCGGCTAGAGACACTTCAAAACCAAATTGACGTACTCTCTGTAAGGTGACGTCCAATCAAGGGACGCTACTCTTCCGCTTATCTCATTCCCTCTATATATAATATATATATATATATATATATATAT
>NC_088360.1:21177807-21185307 GCF_034508935.2 Berghia stephanieae | reverse complement strand
TTTTTCTGGAAAAATTTATACGAGTCAGTATGTCTGGAGGCGTCTGTTTGATTGTATTGGTGGGGGAACGTGTATGAAATTTTAATCTGAATAACGTAGCAGATTCATAATGCCGAAATTGGCAGCAATAAAGTTTGGTTATTATATATGTTGACAACAAACAACACACGGTATGTTAGAAATGTGTCAATTCAGAAACAAACATGCACACAAAATAGACACGCCTGTGATTTAGGATATAGGTAGTACCAGGACAAACAAAAGTCGAGGATCGTCTCCGGCTGTTGACGGGGCAGCTCTTTACCAGGGCCTTGACGTCACAGGAGATCCGAGAACTCTCCTTGGTTTGGGCCCTGAGTAAGGAATATTTGGTAGATGATTTATTCTCTCTCCCGCTCTCTCTTTCTCTCTCATTCTCTCACCCTCCTTCTCCTCCTCCCATCTCTTCCCTCAGTGTCGCAATATCTCTCTATTCTTTCCCTTTATCCCTCCTTATCTCTGTCTCTTTCTGTGACTCTATTTCTTCACCTCTGTATCTCCATTGCTAACCATATCATAATTATTACTCTATCTGCCTCCATCTCTCTTTATCCACGCCCTTTTTCTCTTCTGTCAACTTTCCCTCACTTTTAAAATTCTCATTTTCTGTATATAACTCTTTGACAGTCTCTATTTATCCCCACTTTCCTCTCACTGTTTCTCTCTCTCTCGCTCCCCTCTCTCTCCCCCTCTCTCCCTCCGTATCTCTCTCTCTCTCTCATTCCCTCTCTCTTTCTTAATGTATATGTCAAAGCCTGTTATCTCTCTTTCTATGGCCAGCTCACTATCTCTCTTTCACTCAATCTATCCATTTAAATCTACCTATCTATCTATCTAGCTATCCATTTATCTATCTCTCAATCTCTCTCCGTCCATCTCTATCTATCTAGCTATCTTTCTATCTATCTGTCTGTCTATCTATCTATCCTACCTTCTTATCTATATATCCATCCATCCATCTATCTATCTATCTATCCATCTATCCACCCATCTCTCTCTCTCTCTTTCTATCTATCTATCCATCTATCCATCCATCAATCCATCTATCTCTCTTTCTATCTACCTATCTATCAAACTATCCATTTAACGATCTCTGCACCTCTCATTGTATCTATCTCCCCAACCTATCAAGTATCTGCCCTGTTTGTGTGTATATTACCTCTATACATTAATGGAAATATACATTGATTATTTAAGGCAATCATCGAATATTCATGGAACCTGTTTCTACTCATTTTGTAAAGAAAATTCACAAAAGCATTGAAGCATTTCAGCGTAAGCTAGCAAGCATTCAAGAAGCTTCTACTGTACTGCTAAACTTTGGATAAATATACGTAGCTAAATATTTGACCATAAAACTCATCCTTCACATATCGACCGATTTAAATGACACTCATCTTGGCAGAAATCTCAAACCTTGGATACCAAGGAAGATAAAAAGTTTGGTAATTTTTGTCAAGATGGGAGTGATTTAAATCTATTTATATTTGAAGGACGAGTTTTATGGCCAAATTTCAAAATACATTTTTTTCTATAGTACGGCAGTTAACTAGTTATGAAGCATTTATTCTTACTACTGTAGTCTGAAAAAACCCAACGTATTAACGATTTTGGCCAGAAAACGGCAGTGTGGCGGTTGCGTATGCATGGCAGTGAATGGGCATAAACATCGTAGCATGGCAGTGAATGAGCATAAACATCTTATGCATGGCAGTGAATGATCATGAACATCGTACGCATGGCAGTGAATGAGCATAAACATCGTATGCATGGCAGTGAATGAGCATAAACATCGTATGCATGGCAGTGAATGATCATGAACATCGCATGCATGGCAGTGAATGATCATGAACATCGTATGCATGGCAGTGAATGATGATGAACATCGGTCCAGATGAATGGCTTACCTGAATGCAGAATTCACTCTCTCCAATTTAGAAGGCAGACCCTGAGGGGAGGGAACTCGAACTAAATCTGGGCCATCCTGAAAGAAAATAATAATTATTATGATTTTATAATAATATATATAATAACAAAAATAATATTAATTAAATAAATATAAGAAAAATAATAGAAATTATAAATATAATTTTAAAATAATATTAATGATAATAATAATAATAATACTAATAATAATAATAATAATAATAATAATAATAATAATAATAATAATAATAATAATAATAATAATAATGATAATAATAATAATAATAATAATAATAATAATAATAATAATAATAATAATAATAATAGTAGTAGTAGTAGTAGTAGTAATAATGATAATATTAATACTACTACTACTACTACTACTACTACTACTACTACTACTACTACTACTACTACTACTACTACTACTACTACTACTAATAATAATAATAATAATAATAATAATATATAGCGCTCAACTTCCACATAAGTGCTGAGATAGCGGTGCTTTACAACATTAATTGGTAATTCAAACATTCATTCTTTGATAATTTTGAGAAAACAATTGAAGAAACAAACACATACACATGCTCACAAACACAATCGCTGATTCATTTATATTCACACACGAGCATACACAGACATACTTACACCAATGTTACTGATACATAGGTAGAAAGACAGGTAGGTTGAGATAGATAGATAGATGGATAGATATATATATATATATATATATATATATATATATATATATATATATATATATATATATAGGTAGATAGATAGATAGATAGATAGATAGATATATAGATAGATAGACAGATCGATAGATAGATAGATAGATAGATAGATAGATAGATAGACAGATAGATAGATAGATAGATAGATAGATGGATAGGTAGATAGATAGATGGATAGGTAGAAAGATAGATAGATAGATAGATGGATAGGTAGATAGATTCATAGATAGATAGTTAGGCAGATGGATAGGTAGATAGATTCATAGATAGATATATAGATAGGTAGATGGGTATATAGATTCATAGATAGATAGATAGATTCATGGATAGATAGATAGACAGATGGATAGGTAGATAGATTCATAGATAGATGGATAGATTCATAGATAGATAGACAGATGGATTGGTAGATATATTCATAGACAGATAGATAGATGAATAAACATATAGATAGATGGATAGGTAGATAAATAGATAGATAGATAGATAGATAGATAGATAGATAGATAGATGGATAGGTAGATAAATAGATATATATAGATACATAGATAGATAGATAGATAGATGGATAGGTAGGTAGATAGATAGATAGATAGATAGATAAATGGATAGGTGGATAGTTCATAGATAGATAGATAGATAGATAGATGGATGAGTAGATAGATTCATAGATAGATAGATAGATTCATATATAGATAGATAGACAGATGGATAGGTAGATATATTTATAGATAGATAGATGGACAGATGGATAGCTAGATAGATTCAAAGATAGATAGATAGATAGATAGATAGATGGATAGGTAGATAGATTCATAGATAGATAGATAGATAGATTCATAAATAGATAGATAGACTGATGGATAGGTAGATAGATTCCTAGACAGATAGATAGATAGATGGATAGGTAGATAGATTCATAAATAGATAGATAGATTTATAGATAGATAGATAGATAGATAGATAGATAGACAGATGGATAGGTAGATTGATTCATAGATAGCTAGATAGATAGATAGACAGATGGATAGGTAGATAGATTCATAGATAGATAAATAGATAGATAGATAGATAGATAGATAGATAGATGGATAGGTAGATAGATTCATATAGATAGAGAGTTTCATAGATAGATAGATAGATAGATAGATAGATAGATAGATAGATAGATAGATAGATGGATAAGTAGGTAGATTCATAGATATATAGATAAATTCATGGATTGATAGATAGGCAGATGGATAGATAGATAGATTCATAGATAGATAAATAGATAGATAGATAGATAGATAGATGGATAGGTAGATAGATTCATATAGATAGAGAGATTCATAGATAGATAGATAGATAGTTAGATAGATAGATAGATAGATAGATAGATAGATAGGTAGATAGATTCATAGATAGAGAGATATATGGATAAACAGATAGATAGATGGATAGGTAGATAGATTTATAGATAGATAGATAGATTCATAGACATGTAGATAGATGGATAGGTAGATAGGTTCATAGATAGATAAATAGATGAATAGGTAGATAGATTCATGGATAGATAGAAAGATAGTCAGATTGATGGGTAGATAGATTCATAGATAGATAGAGAGATAGATAGATAGATGAATAGGTAGATAGATTCATAGATGGATAGATTCATAGATAGATAGACAGATGGATAGGTAGATTTATAGACATATAGATAGATGGATAGACAGATAGATAGATGGATAGGTAGATTGATTTATAGATAGATAGATAGATTCATAGACAGATAGATAGATAGATAGATAGATAGATAGATAGATAGATAGATAGATAGATAGATAGATAGGTAGATAGATTCATAGATAGATAGATAGATAGATAGATAGACAGATGGATAGGTAGATAGATTCATAGATATATAGATAGATAGATGGATAGGTAGATAGATTTATAGACAGATAGATGGATAGAACGCCTTACAGGATACTTGTTGAGGTATCCATGTATTCGTCTACTGGCGATTTCCTTAGCACGTTGGAGAGGAGACAGGGCATGGTGGGGACGGAACTTTGGAGGACCGTGGACCTGAGAAGAAAAAAGAAAAGTTAAATCCATAGGCCAATAGACCAATCCTCATCATTATTTTCTTCTTCATCATCATCATCATCATCATCATCATCATCATCATCATCATCATCATCATCATCATCATCATCATCACCATCACCATCATCATCATCATCATCATCATCATCATCATCATCATCATCATCATCATCATTTGGCGCTGAAGAAGACTGGCAGGATACAAAAATAGAGGTGGATAGCCAGCAAAAAAGCTTTAAAATATTTGAAAGAGCAGGAAATAATCTAAAGAACAGCCCGCCAAAGTCAAATTTACAAAAGGAAAATTCGAATAGTTCAAACATATGTGGCTTACCCACTAAAACGGTATTCTCGCGGGTTGATTTGGATTATGACTTAACTTGACTTATGTCTCTTGGCTCATGGCGAAGCATACGGCCTCATCAGTGCTCTTTCATCTTCTTCTGTCTTTGACACAGACCTTTGCCTCACTCCAGGTAAGATTGGAGACGCACAAATCTTGGTGAAGGCTTCTCCTCCAAGTCCGTTTTGGACGACCCAAAAATGCGCCGAGCGAATCTCGAACCCAGGACCTTCCCATCTGAAAGCGAGTGTTATACAGAGTAGACTTCTTGTAAATTGGTCAAGCAGTTTCGTCGAGGATAGTGATATAATGGGTGGTATTAAATTCTGAAATAATCATCCGACCTTGACACCAGATACCATCCATTCTATAACCATCCTAGACGAAATCGCTCGACCAATTTACAAGAAGAAACACCGAACAGCTTCCTCACCGATGAAATGCAGATGAGATATATAGATTCGGCTATGAGGTCTAGTAGTATGATACTTGCTTTCGGATAGGAAGGTCCTGGGTTTGAGCCTCACTCGGTGCACAGTTGAGTCATTGAAAAGGCTCTTTACTCACATTCTCTCACCGTACTCAGGTGTAAAATGAGTATTTGGCCGTTAACAGCGTTGTCTCTGTCCGAAAAATTGTAATCTCGCCTAACAAGCGTCATGTCTCTTCCTACATGTTAAATGTTCCTGTTGGCCAGGGACCACTTGTAAAGCGCTTTGAGTACATTTATTGGATATAGCGTTATATACAAAACTCTATTTTGTTTTTGTAGCTTTATATATATAGATCCACAGAGTAAATGCAAGTGACAAGGAAAGTTTCGAACCTTCATTTGGTGGCGATCTGGTCGGAATCCAATTCTGGTCATCTCATCAATAATTGTCGCTGGAGAGGTTGAGTCATTTGAAAGGTCCGGGCGAGACGCAGTGAATTGCAGTGGTTCACCACCTTGGCTGGAGTTGCTTGCTTCCTTCTTCCAGAGGTTTGAATCCAACATTGTGTGTGAGCGATACATCATTGAAGTCTGTTTACCTAGACCTGGGTACAAGGAGAATAAAACTAAGATGATTAAATGTTTATTGTACGGACTAACGGAATCGATTTCCCATTTTCTACCGTACTTGCCTTCTTACTACGTCAGACAATGCCTAAAGCCAGGTATCCATCCATACCTGAGTCATGTGAAGTAATGTGTTTAAAATGCCGCATCCAACGTTACAAAATGTCCATAGGGCAGCGTGGCTCAGCGGTCTTTACTTAGTGCCCGAAAGGTACCACTCACTCACTCACTCTATCCCATGACCGGTTGGTCGTCAGGGCGACTCTCGGGATGCAGACTTTACGATTAGACACAACTCATTACGGTCTTGGGCCTTCCTCATTAGATTGTTCCACGTCAATCCTGTCCAATCTTTAATGTATTCATGCCACACTTTCCCCTGTCTTCCTCTTTTTCAGCAGCCTTTTACTGTGCCCTGCAATATTGTCTTGCATAAGCTTTCGTGTCTACGAGGTGACCAAACCAAGACAATTTCCTTCTCTTTACCATTGCAAGTAGTGGTTCTTGCCTTCCTTCCAGATCTTTTACTTCGTCCAGAACACTTACATTGGTCCTATGTTCCAAATATTATATTTTTAGTAGTTTTCGGTAGCCTTTGAGCTGGAATGCGCGAACTCTCCTTTCCGTGTCAGCATTCATGGTCCAGGGCTCGCAACCATAGTAGAGTACAGACAGTAGAAGAGAACTTAATAGTTTAAGCTTTGTCTTGGAGTTTATGTTGCTTTTCCAGATTCTATTTAGTCTTGCCATTGCTGCAGTAGCCATGCCCAGTCTAGCTTTTATTTCCGACGTGCTTGTTCCGGCATCAGTAAGCAGCACTCCAAGGTATTTGAAGGATGTTACCTCTTGAAGAGTTTCACCATTCACGACAATTGTGTTCTAGTATTGTCTTGGCTGTTCACTAGGATTTGGGATTTGGAGGTATTGATCTCCATGCCATATCTTGATGCCGCTTTGTGTAAATGGTCAGTAAGTTCTTGCAACTCTTGTACACCGTGGACAATAAGGTGTATATCATCTGCAAACCGCAGGTTGCATAATTCTCTGCCACCTATAGAGACTGTAGGTTGGTGATACTGTTATGCTTCTTGCATTACCTGTTCAAGATATATATTGAATAAGGTTAAGGACAGTATGCAGCCCTGTCTGACACCAACAGATGTTTTTTAAAAGTGTCCCAGTTGGTTATCACACAAGACAGCACTAGAAGCTTGTTCATACAAAGCTTCCATTGTTTGGAAGAATCCATCAAAGTCGAAGTTTCTTAAATGTTCCAAAGGCCATCGTGCCACTCCCTGTCA
>NC_088360.1:21170307-21172807 GCF_034508935.2 Berghia stephanieae | reverse complement strand
TTTGTGTTAGTAGATACGACAGGTGTCTGATGGCTGGGGCTATCTAAAAGTGGGTGTGATTTTGTTACATCTGTTCCATTAGCGTCTTGTAGACTAATTCGTCGTAGCGCCAATTGTCTTTGGTCCACGTTTTTTGTAGTAATGAGTTGGGAGGATGTCTCGAGGTTTGCTGGTGTGGACATGGCCCTGGTGTACTACCGTACCGTTGGTTGAGGTCGTATTTAATCGACTGATAGTTTGGTGCTCGTTCTGGTTGTGATGATGATGGTGGTGGTAATGATGATGAAGGTGATGATAATGGTGATGGTGGTGGTGATGCGATGTGGCGTGATGCTGTTGTGCATAATGCTTAAACAACATCTGCAGCTGATTTGGATTGTCAACATTACATTGACCAACAGAATTCTGAGATGTCAGGTTGGCTAATTGATGCATGTTGAGATATCCAGGGTGATATTGCTCAAGCTTGTTTCCATGAGTCTTGATTGTTCCTTTCCTGCATATTTAAAACTCGTGTCCTTACGCCTGCTGGGACTCCGTTCGTAGACATTCAAATCTCGACGGGAGTAAATCAATTTTGCTATACAGTCCTTCTGATTGGTGGTGCTTGTCGTTGTTGCGCCTTCCCTCAGAAGTTTTTCCGTGATGTTTCTGGCCATATCTCTAAAGCGATCGTCCTCCATGACGTCGGCTTCTTCGTTCTCCTGGATCGATGACGTGTCATATGTATCCATGACTCCCTGTTCTCGTAGAATGCTGTCAAGGTTTGTGTAGACCGATGAGCTATCGTGATTGGCAACCTTTGACCCGTCAATGTCGTCATCGACGTCGTTATCATTGCTGGACACCTGAGGACAGAGCAAGTAAAACAGTGATGCTATGCCAATAGGTGCGATACTCAAAACATCTGCAATTTGATCATTATCATCATCATCATCATCATCATCATCATCATCATCATCATCATCATCATCATCATCATCATCATTCATCATCATCATCATCATCATCATCAGCCTCATCATCAGCCTCATCATCCTCTCCTCCATCTTCTCCTCTTCCTCCTCATCCTACTCCTCATCTACTCCTCCTCTTCCTCCTCCTCCTTCTTTTTCTTCTTTTCTTCTTCTTTGAAAACGTAAAAAGTGGAGAGTCTGTTTCCTTTGTTTCCAATAATTTGTTTGCCGGCTAGTAGGGAAGTTATTGACGGTAACGGTCAGCTGGTTGGGAAGTTATTGACGGTAACGGTCAGCTGGTAGGGGAAGTTATTGACCATAACGGTCAGCTAGTAGGCGAAGTTATTGACGGTAACGGTCGCTGGTAGGGGAAGTTATTGATGGTAAAGGTCGCTAGTAGGGAAGTTATTGACCGTAACGGTCGCTAGTAGGGGAAGTTATGGACCGTAGCGGTCGCTAGTAGGGAATTATTGACGGTAACGGTCGCTAGTAGGAATTATTGACGGTAACGGTCGCAAGTTGGGGAAGTTATTGATCGTAACGGTCGCTAGGAGGGAAGTTATTGACGGTAACGATCAGCTGGTAGGGGAAGATATTGAACGTAACGGTCGCTAGTAGGGGAAGTTATTGACGGTAACGGTCGCTAGTAGGGAAGTTATTGACGGTAACGGTCGCTAGGAGGGACGTTATTGACGGTAAAGGTCGCTAGTAGGGAAGTTATGGACCGTAGCGGTCGCTAGTAGGGAATTATTGACGGTAACGGTCGCTGGTAGGGAATTATTGACGGTGACGGTAGCTAGTTGGGGAAGTTATTGATCGTAACGGTCGCTAGTAGGGAAGTTATTGACTGTAACGGTCGGCTGGTAGGCGAAGTTATTGACTGTAACGGTCGGCTGGTAGGCGAAGTTATTGACGGTAACGGTCGGCTGGTAGGCGAAGTTATTGACGGTAACGGTCGCTAGTAGGGGAAGTTATTGACGGTAACGGTCAGCTAGTAGGGGAAGTTATTGACGGTAACGGTCGCTAGTAGGGAAGTTATTGACGGTAACGGTCGCTGTTAGGGGAAGTTATTTGTAACGATCGCTAGTAGGGGAAGTTATTGACTGTAACGGTCGCTAGTAGGGAAGTTATTGACTGTAAAAGGTCGCTGTTAGGGAAGTTATTGACTGTAACGGTCGCTGTTAGGGAAGTTATTGACTATAACGGTCACTGTTAGGGGAAGTTATTGACTGTAACGGTCGCTGTTAGGGGAAGTTATTGACTGTAACGGTCGCTGTTAGGGGAAGTTATTGACTGTAACGGTCGCTAGTAGGGAAGTTATTGACGGTAAAGGTCGCTAGTAGGGAAGTTATTGACCGTAACGGTCGCTAGTAGGGGAAGTTATGGGCCGTAGCGGTCGCTAGTAGGGAATTATTGACGGTAACGGTCGCTAGTAGGGAATCATTGACGGTGAGGGTCGCTAGTTGGGGAAGTTATTGATCGTAACCCACGCTAGTAGGGAAGTTATTGACTGTAACGGTCGGCTGGTAGGCGAAGTTATTGAC
>NC_088360.1:21166052-21170207 GCF_034508935.2 Berghia stephanieae | reverse complement strand
TGTCCATAAGTCATAGACCTTCATTGTGTCTCACCAACAGTTTCTTTATTTTTATTTTTATTTCTTAAATTGAAAAAAATAAGTTTTAATGTCCAGTTATGGTCAGCCAAACGAGACTATGAAACCTTGAGCTAGGTTTGGCTCCATGCAATCACATTACACAAATATAATTTTATGCTTTGTTGTGGTTCCGAAATAGAATTAGAGAAAAATGAGATCTTTTAAGATGCTGTTCATTTTCATTGGTGATGTAATGAAGGTCATTGCCTTATGGACATACCTGTATGACTTTTCTTTAGAAGATGGCGAACACCAGATGTAAATATCTATGGTTGTTTCAGAGTAACACGTCTTTGAAATCAGAGAATACTTTAAGGACTTGTTGTGTTGTTAATCAGAAGTTATATTGTCATTATACTCGTATATCACTTTGTGTGTCATAATATTGTGCTTTATCATGCTAATGGTATACTGATGATAAAAACTAAGCAGTTTGTTATTTTTTTTATTTCATTGTTTTGTTTCTTGTTATGTTGAATTTAAAAACCTTGTCTCCTAGAATAAACCACGATCACAGATCCCAAATTCCACCCTCAAGAGTGCTCTGCCATAAGCAGTCGTTTTTTTTCTCTCCAATCAACGATTAGAATTTGAAACAGACTGCCTGGGCATGTAGTTAGTGATGAAAAATTGAAACAGTTTAGACACAGAATCGCTTCTGTGGCACTCTAAACACCAATATGGACAACACACTCTGCGACAATACACCCTTGGTGGTTTGCAGGTATACAGGAAGTAGAGGCAGAAGGAATTACATGATGATGATGATGATGATGATGATGATGATGATGATGATGATGATCATGATGATGATGATGATGATGATGATGATGATGATGATGATGATGATGATGATGATGATCATGATGATCATGATGATGATGATATAGACATGTTTGAGCATACCTCTCTTTTTTCGTCGACGTAAATTATTCTCAACAGCAGGCAATAGGTCAGCGACTGGAAAAAAACGTTGCAGGTCCAACTTTATTTGTGGCTTGACCACATCCATTAGAGCTTGCCAGACTTTTATAAGACAAACAATTCTCATCCGTGGTGGCGTTGTCCACATTGGCCTTCACGTTTGGACTGGCGTTTCTGTGGTAAAATTTCATCAGCACGGAGGACGCGTTTGGGTCTTTGGCTCCTTCAGCCTGGTTGGCTAGATCCGGTCCTTGTTTGTAGTCACTGTTATTATTGCTGATTACTGGGGATGCAAGCAGTAATTTAGGGGATGCAGTCATGTTGGAGTCGCCATCAGGCGTGTTTCTATTCGAATGCTGCTTTCCTAGAATTCGCGAGTTGTTGGGTAAAGTGATCTTAGAGGCCAGGTCTTGAACGCGGAGTAATTTTGGTTTGGATGCATGGTCTTGAGTTAGTTCATTCTCTTTGGTTTGGGTAGTGGAATATCCAGCACTATCAACTCGAGGGCTTTTAGAATTCTTTCGTTTCTCTGCCGTTTGGTCATCTTGTTCGGATATACCACTATTTATTCGATTTCTATCGTTTGTGTTAGTAGATACGACAGGTGTCTGATGGCTGGGGCTATCTAAAAGTGGGTGTGATTTTGTTACATCTGTTCCATTAGCGTCTTGTAGACTAATTCGTCGTAGCGCCAATTGTCTTTGGTCCACGTTTTCTTGTAGTAATGAGTTGGGAGGATGTCTCGAGGTTTGCTGGTGTGGACATGGGCCCTGGTGTACTACCGTACCGTTGGTTGAGGTCGTATTTAATCGACTGATAGTTTGGTGCTCGTTCTGGTTGTGATGATGATGGTGGTGGTAATGATGATGAAGGTGATGATAATGGTGATGGTGGTGGTGATGCGATGTGGCGTGATGCTGTTGTGCATAATGCTTAAACAACATCTGCAGCTGATTTGGATTGTCAACATTACATTGACCAACAGAATTCTGAGATGTCAGGTTGGCTAATTGATGCATGTTGAGATATCCAGGGTGATATTGCTCAAGCTTGTTTCCATGAGTCTTGATTGTTCCTTTCCTGCATATTTAAAACTCGTGTCCTTACGCCTGCTGGGACTCCGTTCGTAGACATTCAAATCTCGACGGGAGTAAATCAATTTTGCTATACAGTCCTTCTGATTGGTGGTGCTTGTCGTTGTTGCGCCTTCCCTCAGAAGTTTTTCCGTGATGTTTCTGGCCATATCTCTAAAGCGATCGTCCTCCATGACGTCGGCTTCTTCGTTCTCCTGGATCGATGACGTGTCATATGTATCCATGACTCCCTGTTCTCGTAGAATGCTGTCAAGGTTTGTGTAGACCGATGAGCTATCGTGATTGGCAACCTTTGACCCGTCAATGTCGTCATCGACGTCGTTATCATTGCTGGACACCTGAGGACAGAGCAAGTAAAACAGTGATGCTATGCCAATAGGTGCGATACTCAAAACATCTGCAATTTGATCATTATCATCATCATCATCATCATCATCATCATCATCATCATCATCATCATCATCATCATCATCATCATTCATCATCATCATCATCATCATCATCAGCCTCATCATCAGCCTCAGCATCCTCTCCTCCATCTTCTCCTCTTCCTCCTCATCCTACTCCTCATCCTACTCCTCCTCTTCCTCCTCCTCTTCCTCCTCCTCCTTCTTTTTCTTCTTTTTCTTCTTCTTTGAAAACGTAAAAAGTGGAGAGTCTGTTTCCTTTGTTTCCAATAATTTGTTTGCCGGCTAGTAGGGAAGTTATTGACGGTAACGGTCAGCTGGTTGGGGAAGTTATTGACGGTAACGGTCAGTTGGTAGGGGAAGTTATTGACCATAACGGTCAGCTAGTAGGCGAAGTTATTGACGGTAACGGTCGCTGGTAGGGAAGTTATTGATGGTAAAGGTCGCTAGTAGGGAAGTTATTGACCGTAACGGTCGCTAGTAGGGGAAGTTATGGACCGTAGCGTCGCTAGTAGGGAATTATTGACGGTAACGGTCGCTAGTAGGGAATTATTGACGGTAACGGTCGCAAGTTGGGGAAGTTATTGATCGTAACGGTCGCTAGGAGGAAGTTATTGACGGTAACGATCAGCTGGTAGGGGAAGATATTGAACGTAACGGTCGCTAGTAGGGAAGTTATTGACGGTAACGGTCGCTAGTAGGGAAGTTATTGACGGTAACGGTCGCTAGGAGGGACGTTATTGACGGTAAAGGTCGCTAGTAGGGGAAGTTATGGACCGTAGCGGTCGCTAGTAGGGAATTATTGACGGTAACGGTCGCTGGTAGGGAATTATTGACGGTGACGGTAGCTAGTTGGGGAAGTTATTGATCGTAACGGTCGCTAGTAGGAAGTTATTGACTGTAACGGTCGGCTGGTAGGCGAAGCTATTGACTGTAACGGTCGGCTGGTAGGCGAAGTTATTGACGGTAACGGTCGGCTGGTAGGCGAAGTTATTGACGGTAACGGTCGCTAGTAGGGGAAGTTATTGACGGTAACGGTCAGCTAGTAGGGGAAGTTATTGACGGTAACGGTCGCTAGTAGGGGAAGTTATTGACGGTAACGGTCGCTGTTAGGGGAAGTTATTTGTAACGATCGCTAGTAGGGGAAGTTATTGACTGTAACGGTCGCTAGTAGGGGAAGTTATTGACTGTAACGGTCGCTGTTAGGGGAAGTTATTGACTGTAACGGTCGCTGTTAGGGGAAGTTATTGACTATAACGGTCACTGTTAGGGGAAGTTATTGACTGTAACGGTCGCTGTTAGGGGAAGTTATTGACTGTAACGGTCGCTGTTAGGGGAAGTTATTGACTGTAACGGTCGCTAGTAGGGGAAGTTATTGACGGTAAAGGTCGCTAGTAGGGAAGTTATTGACCGTAACGGTCGCTAGTAGGGGAAGTTATGGGCCGTAGCGGTCGCTAGTAGGGAATTATTGACGGTAACGGTCGCTAGTAGGGAATCATTGACGGTGAGGGTCGCTAGTTGGGGAAGTTATTGATCGTAACCCACGCTAGTAGGGAAGTTATTGACTGTAACGGTCGGCTGGTAGGGGAAGTTATTGACGGTAACGGTCGGCTGGTAGGCGAAGTTATTGACGGTAACGGTCGCTAGTAGGGGAAGTTATTGACGGTAAC
>NC_088360.1:21151052-21161052 GCF_034508935.2 Berghia stephanieae | reverse complement strand
AACTATAGAATAAAAATCTAAATATCAACTCGAATCAACCTGGCTTTGCAAGAGAATGTCAATTCATTACAAATTGTCTCTGGCATTCAAACAATAAGTAATCTGTCCAATTTTCCATGTACAGCAACCACCCACTTATTAGTAATAACTTAATCAAGGAGGCTTGGATACAGCCCAGTAGCCACTTAACGTGCTCAAAGCGCTTTACAGAGGTTCTCTAACCAACAACAACATTTAACATGTCGGAAAGGCATGTTAGGCGATATTACAATTTGTATTTTCCTCAGATACAACGCTGTTATGGCCTCGTACTCATTTTACACCCGAGTACGTCGAGAGATTGTGAGTAAAGAGCCTTTCCCAAGGATTCAGTAAAGGGCCACTTAGAGCTGTACTTGAACCCATGATCCTCTGATCCGAAGGCAAGTGTCATACCACTAGATCACACGACCGACTTTCGATGAAGCATGAGTGACAGCTTCCTACCGTTCTCTTGAGGGAAACAGTCAATCATAGGACTAATAAACAAAATTGAATGTAACAGCTTCTATCAAAAAGAACCAATTACCAAACAGGGAACATTTTGGGCTCAAAAATATTCCTCAGTCAACAACAACAAAAATCCCAAATGAAAACATGAATATACTCGTATTATTAAAAAGAACAACAGATTGACGGCAGATCTAGTTGTTTAAAAGAAAAGTAATGTTTGTATGTTTCATTGCTGTTCTTATTCTTGGCTGAAGAAGGGTTATTCATCCCGAAACCATCCGTGCTTGGTCTTTTGCTCATGTGGGAATCTGATACGAGTAAATCCATTTTTTTCTATTGCTGTCTACAACCCACGGCGTCTAACTGTATTTAGATGATAATAGCACAAATGTGACCCACGCTCTCAAAACGCTATTAAGCTGGGATGGCCCCGAAGAGTGGAGTAATAATTCTATTGAAAACGTACAGTTTTCTTTTAGAAAAATGAGTGGAGCAGGCACTTATGTTGATAATTACCAGAAATGAATTGAGTAGGAAAGTGCCAGAAGACGATAGAGAATCAAAATTTCGCGGCCGCGATTGGGGCTCGAACCCGTGACCTTACAGGCACGACAACTTCGCCTGTCCAGGGAGAGCGTGGCTTTATTGTATGAGCTATCCACCACTCCAAAAAAATGTTTTCAAACTCTATGTCTATCTTGAGCCGCTCTCCCCGACTTCTTGAGGTCATGGGTTCAACACACAAACGTCGCTGTTATTTGGCAGGCATTTAAGCTTAATAGCCAATATTCTCAACACAAACATGTAACATCGAAACGATTTAGTTAGTGAGTAGGCAGTTTTTTGTTTATTTGTTTGTTTGTCTTTTTTTTTCCAATTTACAGTCCTCCAGATCCATTTGGCCCTTGGAGCCAGAGTTTATCCCCGCTATTAGAGCGTGAAACGTAAAAAGCAATTGCTTGCTACCCTTTGGATAGGACGCTAGTCTATCGCATAGTACTTTCCGTCAGATCAAACAGACCCAGCTACCCTATCCTTGTTGGGTGGACAGGGGGGTCAGAAAAAAAAAATATCGACTGCACCCGGGATCGAAATCGGTCCCTTTGCGTATGAAGCGAGTGCTCTACCAACTGAGCTATCGGGACCCCTGTCTTTGCAATGTGAAAAAATGTATTTGTTGGTTATTTTAAGGAAATGTCACTGACATCAAGTATCCCATTTGTGCGTCTGTGTGTTCTCGTCGAATCACTCTAGCCTTCGGATCGGAAGATCCTGAGTCCTCGGAGGAATCTTTTTACTCACAAGATCTCACTGTACTCAGGTATAAAATGAGTGCCTGACCTTGAACAGAATTGTCTCTGCCCCCCCCCTCCAAATGTATTATCGCCTTACAGGCGTCATATCTCACCCTACATGTTTAGTGCTGCCATTGACAATGGTGTCCTTGTGAACAGTGGCGTAGGGCCTTAAAGGCTATTAAGGCTAAGCCACAGGTCGTCGTTGTCTTGAAAGTATGTAAGAATTTAACAATAAAAAGTCACACTTTTAATTTTCTGTTTCACAAACAATGAAATTCATTACCCTTACCGAGCCTCAAAACTTGAACCAATCACACCGCTTTGAATTTACTACAGCTCGAGTCATACTTGTGCCCCTGACCAATCAGTACAGCGTGTGGCTTTAAAGGTTGAGAAGGCTTCCAGCCATATTCCCACGGTACAACCAGGCGATGCATTTCACGTTTGCCGTGTGCTATGACTGTGGGCATGAAGAGGCATCTTGACTTTGAACTGAGTCATTGTGGCTTTCTTACTCGCAGCCACATACAATGACCTAATTAATGGCAATCGTGTTCTACCTGTTACCCATCCCTCTTCGAGGCGTGTCAGGCATGTGATATTGAATTCCACTTGTCCCTTTTAACTTGAGTGTGAGACTGTATGTTATGTTTATTGATAATTCGAGTGTTAATCGGATCTATGCAGTGTCTGTTTTAAAAATTTTAATTAATTGCTATTAAGTGTGATGAATCACGTCTATTACCTGTTGACCAGTTCTTTGAAGAGGGAAAATAAACTTTTGATTAAAAGTCTCGGTCCCCATCAACCAAACGATTTTGTACTCACTATTAAAGACGGGAAGCAGAATCGGTCATTTGATAAAGATTGGTTTAGTCGTTTTCCTTGGCTTACGGTGAGAATAGAAAAGAAGAGTTTATTTTGTTGTAATTGTATTTTGTTTGGCGATAACAGCAATACAGAATTGTCTTGGACAAGAAGTGGATTTACCTGTTTGAAAAATTTAACACAGAGAGCATTGAACCATCAGAAGTCCAACTTACATTTAAATAGCACCACTAGATTGAAAACCCTTGGTACTGTTCACATAGGTGCACAGATTGACAGTGGCTATCGCTTATCCTTAGCCAGGCATTATGAACAAGTTACAAAGAACATACAAATCGTAGGTAAAATAATTGAGTGTATCAAATGTTTCTCTCTCTCTCTCTCTCTCTCTCTCTCTCTCTCTCTCTCTCTCTCTCTCTCTCTCATATCCATAACTAAAAGATAATATGCGACAACACATCTCAAATCTAGCCCCATGCTCATAAATGACCAGGCTACGCCGCTGCTTGTGAAGCGCTTTGAGCACGTTCAGTGAATACTGTCCTACAACAGCTCTAGATATAAACATTTAACTCACTCAACCCTAACACCGACTATAATATCCGTAGTTAACCCGGGTTACTTTTACTCCATGCCTATTTTTTTTTCTGAGACAAATTATAGGCGTAGTATCAAAGCTAACGTTTTTAGGTTATACATGATATTGAGAGTTGAATAAAACTATCTATGTGCATGCTCATTTTTAATACATTTCAATTTATTCCAATTTTGAAAAGTATCAAAAATCTCTGGGATTGAGTGAGTTAATTTTCCACACTTAATTTGACCCTGACATAATACCGTTCAGAGAGAGAGAGAGAGAGAGAGAGAGAGAAACAGAGAGAGAGAGAGACAGAGAGAGAGAGAGAGAGACAGAGAGAGAGAGACAGAGCGAGAGACAGAGAGAGACAGAGAGAGAGGGACAGAGAGAGAGAAACAGAGAGAGATACAGAGCGAGAGATAGAGAGAGAGACACACACATACACACACAGACAGAGAGAGAGAGAGAGAGAGAGAGAGAGAGAGAGAGAGAAAGAAAGAGAGAGAGAGTCACAAAGAGTCCCAGGCTTGTTTTCATAAAATGAAAAGTGCTTAATGATATGTGTCAGTGCATGACATAATCAATCGGAAGGTGAAAATTTGGAGTTGCAATATTTTTTGGAAAGAATATGCTCCCCAGAACAGTTTAATCTTTATTTGAAGTAAATCGGGTGATGTTTCATGAAGCTATGGTTTGATGTATGGGAAAAGTATCCTGTAAATTTTCTCAAATTTCATACTTTTTCAACTTGACTAGCTAGCTGTAAAAATATTTAGAAGTGAAATTAAGATTTCCTCAAGATGTAGATATAGTGTTGATTTAATCGTTTATGACAGGAACTCATTTTGGATAAAAACTAAACTTGGCAATATCTCAGTTCAAACCTTTTCACCATCCGACTGATTATGTCATTCACTGTAACATATTAAATGAAAGACTGGAAAGATAAAAAAAAAACGCTACTGAACTGATAGGCTAGAAGTGTCGTGATGCCACACCATCTTCTCTTCCGGTTCTAAACTTATTGGAAGTGTATATGTAACCATCCCTCCAGAGGACTAACACGGAATCGGTTATACTTTGAATCATACGATCACGTCACCATTTCAGTAGCTGAATGCGGCTATGTCGTCTACTGGTATGACACTCGCTTTCGGATCGGAATGTCCTGGGTTCGAGCCTCGCTCGGCGCATAGTTGAATCCTTGGAAAAGGCTCTTTACTCACATTCTCTCACCGTACTCATGTGAAAAATGAGTACCTGGCCGTAACAGCGTTGTCTCTGTCCGAAAAAAAAATGTAATATCGCCTCACGGGCGTCATGTATAGTTCTACATGTTACGTGTTGTTGTTGGTCAGGGACCCCTTTTAAAGCGTTTTGAGCAAGTTTAGTGGATATTGCGCCATATAAAAGCTCAAGCTCAAGAATACATTGGCGCATTCTTGAGATTATAAGACGTAAAAGAGCGAGGTAGGATGACCATTATTGACGACCAGCATTTATTTAGATTTGGAAATAACCTGACATCACTCTGAAACCAGAAGATGAATTTCACAAGGTATGTATCAATTTGGTTTTACACTTCCAATGAGATTGGAACCGGTATTTTGACATAACACTTTTGTTAGCTATTCTATGACATTTGACCCCGATATCTGCTGTACATAATAAAAACACGACTGACCTTTGAGTCGTAACCCTCATCTGCAGTCTCTCCCAGGAATGAGGTCTCCGTCTGTCCCCGTCTTATGCCTCCCCTATTTCCTTTGGATGTGAACTTTTCAGCCAGTTCCAAGAGTCGAAGTGTTTTCTCATCCGGAGGAAGTGTGAGTCCAAACGCTTTCAGCCTGGAGTCATCGACCACGCTGTGACTCCGAGACAAAACTCCTGGAGTCTGCAATTACGGGCAAGCAAATGGTTTTAATTTAAATGATTTATTAATAAGCCGTTTTAAAACAATAATAATAATAATAATAATAATAATAATAATAATAATAATAATAATAATAATAATAATAATAATATAAAAACAATATTTATTATACACACATTATTATATGGAACAGGACAGGGACACGGGATGACAAGGACACGGATGACAGGGACACGGGATGACAGGGATACGGGATGACAGGGATACGGGATGACAGGGACACGGGATGACAGGGACACAGGATGACAGAGACACGGATGACAGGGATACGGGATGGCAGGGACACGGGATGGCAGGGATACGGGATGGCAGGGATACGGGATGGCAAGGACACGGGATGACAGGGATACGGGATGGCAATGACAGGGACACGGGATGACAGGGACACGGGATGACAGGGATACGGGATGACAGGGACACGGGATGACAGGGATACGGGATGACAGGGATACGGGATGACAGGGACACGTGATGACAGGGATACGGGATGGCAGGGATACGGGATGGCAGGGATACGGGATGACAGGGATACGGGATGGCAGGGATACGGGATGGCAGGGACACGGGATGACAGGGAAACGGGATGACAGGGACACGGGATGACAGAGACACGGGATGACAGAGACACGGGATGACAGGGATAAAGGATGACAATGACAGGGACACGGGATGACAGAGACACGGGATGACAGGGATGAAGGATGACAATGACAGGGACACGGGATGACAGAGACACCTCTATACAGTACTATACAGCACACAATCTTACAAGACTCTCTGAGTCCGGAAACCCGAGTCCACTTTGTTGCAGGGTGCTAATCTTGGGTGTGGCTGGCAACTCAGCACTTTTACAAGGCCTAGGAAAGCGTATTCTTCTGGCTGGCAAAACATTCTCTATATCATTGTCTTTTATCTTTTTCAACAGTGGAGAGGTCTTAAACTCCTCTGGTTTTGCCCCTACTTGACAGTTTTTCCTAAAAAAGAAAAGATAGAAAGACTATAAGCTATTTTTTTCTGTGGGACCTTTAGCAGGCTAACACATTTAATCACAGTCAAACACACACACACACGGACACACACGCACATCACTCTCTCTCTCTCTCTCACACACACACGCACACACACACTCTAAACGTTTTATTTGATGAAAAGACAAGATTGCGTTGTCCTTGTCCTCCTACACGTCTTCCGAAATATGTTTTTTAAGTAAAAGATTCCATTGGGTTTTTTGTTGTTGTTGGCTTAAGAAGGGTTTTGAACCCGAAACATTCCGTACTTTTGATCTTTATTTTGTTTTTGTCTTTGTTTTTGTAGCTGTTATAATCGCATTTCTTTATTATTCTTTCCTGTTCACAGCTTCTGGCAGCTTCCAATCTCTATGATGTGTTTAACTCTTTCCTTACCAGCTATTTTCAGAATTGTACCCAAAACATCATACTAACCGAACATTCAAAAAAGATAGAATGCGCTTGGCCAAGGAGTTCACAACATTGCATCCGAAGTATAACGGACAAACACACAACTCTGTGTAACCATGAACTTTTATAGTCTGGTTAATACAGTTTAGTGAGAACAACTCACAAACGCGATGGCAAAAACAATAACAAAGGCCTGAGTGACGTCATCTGCATACTATCTATAGATTTTTAAAACAGAATAGTAAACGAGTATATTCTATATTTTGTTCAGAAAAATAAGCTCTGCAGTACAGTGTCGAGTTTTTATGGCTATAACTATAACTAAATGAAATGAGAATAGGAAAAATTGCTGGCTGCATCGTAAATTATGTGACGATTTACCTATGGGTGGTAAGGAGAGGGTTAATGAAGGCATTTTCTGTAAGCATAAATCTATCACTGCCGTACTCTGGAAAAAACTTATATCTAAAAATTTGGTCAGAAAACTCGTCCTTCAAATATCGATCGATTTAATTGACCATCATCTTGGCAAAAACTCTCAAACCCGGGACTTCGACGAAGTCTTTAAATATGTTTTTCCAGGGTATGACAGAACGGATGAAACGCCAAGCTCCCCCCGATATAAAACCGTTTATAAACGATGAGTTACATATTATTTTTTAAACGCCCATCTTATGACATTTACTGGACTATTAATCTCTGTTTACAAAGGGGAGTAATGCAAAATTCGTTTTCCCTCAATGGGTTCATCTTCTCATTGATTGAATGGGGACGAAATATCGTGACGTCACACCTTCTACCTCTCTCGTTCCCAAATCATTGGAAGTGTGTAGGTAACCAGTCCTTCGGAGGGCTAATAATGAATAGGTTACAGATTGAATCATAAGGTGGCAAATCTGTTTTAGTGTCAGGATGTATCGGCAGATTATTAGAAACCTGGGACTGGAATTGTGAGGATAGATGCTCTTTATTGACGACTAGATATATATTTAGACTAGAAAATAACATGTCATCACTCTGGAACCAGAAGATCATTTACACCAGGTAGGTATCCAGTCCTCTGGAAGACTGGTGTTACACTTTCAATGAGATTGGAACCAGAAGATCATTTACACAAGATAGGTATCCAGTCCTCTGGAAGACTGGTGTTACACTTTCAATGAGATTGGAACCAGAAAACCATTTACACAAGGTAGGTATCCAGTCCTCTGGAAAACTGGTGTTACACTTTCAATGAAATTGGAACAAGAAGATCATTTACACAAGGTAGGTATCCAGTCCTCTGGAAGACTGGTGTTACACTTTCAATGAGATTGGAACCAGAAGATCATTTACACAAGGTAGGTATCCAGTCCTCTGGAAGATTGGTGTTACACTTTCAATGAGATTGGAACCAGAAGATCATTTACACAAGGTAGGTATCCAGTCCTCTAGAAGACTGGTGTTACACTTTCAATGAGATTGGACCCAGAAGAGCATTTACACAAGGTAGGTATCCAGTCCTCTGGAAGAATGGTGTTACACTTCCAATGAGATTGAAACCGTTTTTTCAACATCACACCTTCCTTCCCGATTGTTCTATATGTTAGTATTTACCTATATCTCTCATGGAGACTTTCTCTCTCAAACTCCATTTGGTTTTCAACGTTCCGGCATCTGAAAAAGTCATGGCGGAAAGTCTCCTCGGGTAAATCCTCATTGGGACGCGGCTCTGATGGGATGTTCAAATCGGATTAAATTTACATGTGAAAAAAATGCAAATCAAACATATAAAAAGGCCTGAGTTGTAAACGCTATTCAAAGGTTTGGGGCCCAGTTTGCAACCAATTAGATAATGCCCCTTCCCCCCCCCCCCCCCCCCCAACCCACCTCACAAAATAAATAAGAAAAGTAGTCAGCGGATAAACAATTACGTAAACAGCGGATGAATAATGGGAAATTTATTTATTTTATTTTATGATTATTATTACTATTATTAAAAATGTCTTTCCAACAGCAATGTGACAACAAAGCAAATTAATACATTTTTAAAAACAACAACAATAATGTCCAAGAATAATGAAAAGGAAGGAAATTTGAAGAAAATGAAAAGAAGGTCATTTTGTATTTATTTATTTTTGACCAGGAGAAAATACCTGGCAGTTTTGGTTTGGAATACAGGAAATAAAATTGTAGATTTCTTACTTCTTCTGTTGTCCCCGTTTTTCTCTCTCTTCATCCAATTCACAATGTCTAGAAATTGAAAGAAGGAAAATAGAATTGATTAAGACATGTAGTCGGCCTCCTCAATTGACGATCTAATGGCCAGTAAACGTTAATAGATTTGGGTGGATTAGAGAGCAGGTACTGGTGTAAGTTAAAAGGATGACAAAGTGTGTATGACACGGCGGCAAAGATTAATTGAAAAAAGATCAAGAAAAAATAAACCCTAAGGAAGACTGATTATTTGGAATTTTAAAAGAATTCTTTCTTGTATTTTTCTTTTTTCATCGGGCACCGTGCCTCAGCGGTACGGTCATTGCTTCGTTCCCGAAAGGTACCAAGTTCGATTACTCGCAGCAAGTCACCTCAAACTAGCTCATTTTCCGGCGCTGCATTGTGATGAGTTATTCCACCCTTCCCTTGGACTAGACCCTAGAGACAAATTTCCCCAATGGGATGAATAAAGGGAGATTTTTTCCGGAGTCTGACACGGTTTCATACACAATTTTTTTGGTCAAAGATTACGAGGTAAATACTAGAGTTCTAGATACAATTAGAGGATATATAACTTTTTATTTTCCGATCTTTAAGACACTAACGTATTTCTCTTTTAAAAAGATACAACAAATAAATAAGATCTGAGTCTGATGATTTTGGCCAAGAAGTCAATTAGTCAGCATTCAAACCACACAACATAGTACCCATTTCAAACTCTCGGTCACCTTTTAAAAAGATACATTTTTTGAAAATATACCGGAGCTTTTTAATACCGCAATCTCTACTAAACGTGCTCAAAGCGCATCTCAAGGGGTCCCTAGCCAACAGCAACACCAAACGTGTAGGACGAGACTATCCAGTGGTCAATAGCTAATTCTGTAAAGCCTCGCTCTCCCCGGCTAGGCGGAGTTGCCGTACCAGTAAGGTCTCGAGTTCGAGCCTCCATCGCCGCAGCGAAATTTTATTCTCAGTTGTCTTCTGCACTTTCATACTCACGTTATTTCTTGTTGTTATAAACATAAGTGCCTGCCACACCCACTTTCTGAATTAACGACAGTAACTCATTTTACACCTGAGTACGGTGATAGAAAGTGAGTAACGAGCCTTTTACAAAAAAAAAAAAATCAATTCTGCGTCTCTCTGAGCGGGACTCGAACCCAAGATCTTCCGATCCGAGACCGATTGGCATACCATTAGACCATATAGCCGCACAAGATTTGATAAGTTCTAATTTCTTTTAGTCCTTTGTGTG
>NC_088360.1:21074180-21144180 GCF_034508935.2 Berghia stephanieae | reverse complement strand
TATTATTATTATTATTAATGTTTTATTATTATTTTTATATTCATCATCATCATCATATATATCATTCATCATATCTATTCATATCTAATTCATATATCTATATATATTATTATTATTATTATTATTATTATTATTATTATTATATTTATGATATATATATATGATGATATGATGATATTGATGATATATGATGATAGTGATGATTAATATATTATTATTATTATTATTATTATTATTATTATTATTATTTATTATTATTATTATTATTATTATTATTATTATTATTATTATTATGTTTTTTATTTTTCGACAGTGAAGAAAAATGTGATGCTGGAAGTGTAGAACCACTCCTCCTGAGGACTGACTACATACATTGTGTAATTGATCCTCTGGTGTCAGACTGGTCGCATCTCATTTTCTAGTATAAATCTAGATTGGTCTCAATTAAGATTATCCATTCACTTTTTACGTCCTTTTTAATCCCAATGACTACTCTGTAGCAGGCCAGGGCCATCCCCACTCTTTTACGTCCTGTAATCCCAATGACCTATCTGTACAGCCAGCCATCCCCACTCTTTTACGTCCTGTAATCCCAATGACCTATCTGTACATCCAGCCATCCCCACTCTTTTACGTCCTGTAATCCCAATGACCTATCCGTACATCCAGCCATCCCCACTCTTTTACGTCCTGTAATCCCAATGACCTGTCTGTACAGCCAGCCATCCCCACTCTTTTACGTCCTGTAATCCCAAGGACCTGTCTGTACATCAATCTACTGATAGTTATGCTATGCCTATATAACCTATTCACTATTAAGTACTCCGAAGGGCTGGTTACATACACACTTCGAAGGATTTAGAAACCAAAAGATTACAGGGTTTGATGACTCGACTTTCAACATTGATTGATTTTCTTACATTAAGAAACGTCAACCCCCCCCCCCTTTATTTTGTTGTATCATTAACCACGGAGACTAATGGAAATATAAAAGTATGTTGTGATGGATAAGTCATATGTCACATCTGCTTACATCAATATGATTGGTGGTTCCACCATGACCTCCTGTTGACATTTATATGATTGATGGTTCCTCCATGACATCCTGTTGACATTAATATGACTGGTGGTTCCTCCGTGACCTCCTGTTGACATTTGTATGATTGATGGTTCCTCCGTGACCTCCTATTGACATATATATATATATATATATATATATATATATATATATATATATATATATATAATTGATGGTTCCTCCATGACATCCTGTTGACATATATATGATTGATGGTTCCTCCATGACATCCTGCTGTCATTAATATGACTGATGGTTCCTCCATGACATCCTGCTGTCATTAATATGACTGATGGTTCCTCCGTGACCTCCTGTTTCTATTCCTGTCAAACCGTTGACTTAGATACTTTTCATTTTACTACATATTATCTTATAGTATATGTATGGTTGTTGAGTTATTCAATCAATATACAGTGCATAACCTTTTGACAAATAAGTCGGTTATCGTATACTTTCTAAGTACAACTTGAGGTCACATTTTAGAGTTTTTATTTTTTGACTCGAAAATCTGAAATAAAATGTATTTTGTCCCCGAAATAAACCAATGGCCTTAAACCGCAGACCCAAGGTCACCTTAAGTATTTGACTATCACCCTTTGGAATCAGCCCAGAAGATTTTTTTTTTAAGATCCCGAGCTTGAATCACAATCTTAACACGGATGATTGAAAGAAATGCATGTTTACGAATAAATTGAAAATATTGTGATTAATACTCTTTTACTGTCTGCGTGTCTGTTCGTCATACTCTCTGGGAAGGCCAGGCCTTTTCGTTGACTGGGAAGAAAACGGGCTGAATGGGAGGAAATAATATTCTGATTGATTAATGCTTAGTAACGCTCGAACAATCAATTCATAGCAAACAGATTTTATTCCCAAACCAATAGATTTATAAAAACTACAAATTGTATTAATGTGCGATTATTATTTAGGTGATTATTAATTAATTGAAATAAAAACAAACATTAAAAGCATTGAGTTAAATATCAAGACATGTTATAAAACAATGTATCGAAATAATTAATTTTGTTGATTTAAACAGACAAAGGCAGATTAAGAAATCTATCAATATAATCCTGGTCCAATGTCCATCATGAGAGAGGACAAGATATTATGATAAGATAAAATAAAATATACTTTATTGATCCTTCAGGAAATTATAATTGAATATCACATGGACATGAAACAAGACATTTCCACATCCTGGTCATGCATTCATTCTTTTAATAGACTTATATCAAAGACCTCAACAACAAGCAATTTTACAGTAAAAGTTTCTAAATGTATTCATTCATTTATTAGAGGAATTCAATATTTATCCTATAAATAGTAATGATTATCATAGATGACATTTGCATAGAGCATTTTAAAAATTATATAATGCTTAAAGCGCTTTACATTAGTTGCATGTACAGTTGGGCCTTTGATAATAGTCAGAATATGTAGTGCTGTCTGATTGGAGCCATGAAAACACATCAGTTTTTATAGTTGTCGAAGTTGGAGCATTGAGGTGATCATGGGCCACAGAATTGTAGCGTTGTCCAATGCGATACGGCTGAGTGCTTCGAGGAGAGGCAGCAAACGGTTGTTTATCCAGTCTTCAAACACCTATGCATTGACCCCAGAATGACAGTCTCTACCTTCCAGATGATGTAGAAAATAAATGGTATGGCATTCTTCTACATACCCAGTATCTTCACCACCTGCAAGAATATCAATGATCCTCTGTCCATAACTCATGAGTCTTTTTCTACCCGAATTATCAGACGTCCATTCCTTTGTCGGATGTATATTTACGTTCAGCCAGTTCCACACATCTTTGGATGATTTCCATATCAAAGCTGTCCTGGATCCTTTTCATGTCACGTCGTTCGATACTGGTGATCTCTCCGTCCTATTTCGATAATCATCTTCTCGGGGTTGATTGTGAAGTTCCAATTCCGTAGCCGTCCTCTTTAATGGAGTATCGACAGATACAAGTAGATTTCTTTTCGCAGCTTACGAGAGTGTCGTATCGTATCCAGTAGATTAAAAGCGTTTATGTTTTAAAATCATTTAAATGATACGTGAAACGTTCTTGCAGAGATACAATTTTTCACAGTTATATAAACGGTATTCATTGTTAATATGACAATATTGAGAATATTATAATCAGTATTTCAAATGCTTTAAAACTAGAGATTTCCTATCGGCAATTTCGACAGGATGTGGATAATAAGCAAACGATCATAGATTCAAAACTACAATAGTTGTAAGTTTATAGCAGTTAAAGCGAATTGTTTTTATTCGAAAACAAAATGACGTGAACTCATAATCACTAGCCGTGTCAGCACGAGATGTTTTGGAAAAAAGAAGAATTTATCTCATACTTTGTGGTGCATAACTTGTTTACATTTTTCACAGGGTAAAAACTCGAATAATATGACAGCGGTTTTAAAGTAGTTTTTATAGGTTTTAATGAAGAAAACCTTTTTGATATGGCTTCAACACGGTCCAAAATCTAATTCAGTTTTAAGACAAATTGATTTAAAGGTTGACACACATTTTTACAACTTTTGATAGAGGGACAGCTGAGAAAAACCAGAAAAACACTCACAAATAATAAAAAATCAGACTATAGTATAATCATCAGTCCTCGTGGTAGTAGTAGTAGTAGTAGTAGTAGTAGTAGTAGTAGTAGTAGTAGTAGTAGTAGTAGTGGTGGTAGTGGTAGTAGTTAGTAGTAGAGTAGTAGTATAGTAGTAGTAGTAGTAGTAGTAAGTAGTGTAGTAGTATGTAGTAGTAGTAGTAGTGTATAGTAGTAGTAGTAGTAGTTAGTGTAAGTTAGTAGTAGTAGTAGTAGTAGTAGTAGTAGTAGTAGTAGTAGTTAGTAGTAGTAGTTAGTAGTAGTAGTAGTAGTAGTAGTAGTAGTAGTAGTAGTAGTAGTAGTAGTAGTAGTAGTAGTAGTAGTAGTAGTAGTAGTAGTAGTAGTAGTAGTAGTAGTAGTGTCAGTAGTTAATGTATCTAGTAGTATGTATTTGTAGTAGTAGTATATTCTAGTCAGTATATGTGTAGTAGTAGTAAATTAGTTAGTAGTAGTAGTAGTTAGTTAGTAGTTCTGAATTATGTAGTAATAGTTGTACATAAGGTTGTTCACAATTATCTTATTAAATTTTATTTTATTAAGAACTGAATTCATCTCACTCAGTTATATTTCGGTAGGCTTAGATAAACTTTACCTTCTAATATTAGATCGTCTTTCCTTTATTAGCCTTCCCTCGAATTAATTTCTAATTAGTGAATACTTTTCGTTCTACATTCTGTCACGTAGCCACTTATTATAAAAGCTGATAGGTCTAACATTTGACATTCACTTTCTCTCCACAATCTATGCCTGACGGCCAGTCGCTCTATTCCTATATATATACTGGAATATTTTTATCTTTTGGGACTTTGTAGATATTATATCTACACCATTAAGACGCCGGAACTTTTAACTTTGATTGTATAATCTTCAAGGATCAAACCCAAGCCCGCTGTCAAAGGACTACACAATAACTTCTTACCAATTTCCTGGAAGTGGAATTTTACGAGTCCGATCCTGTTATCAGAGGAATAGATCATCCAAGCCCATCAACTGCCTGGAAACGTAAACTTATGAACCTGACATATTATCATAAGTTACGTAAAATATTCATATCTCTATTTGTAACTGCCACGATCACTGTTTATCTCTTTTAATTAAATTTCATCATTATTTTTATTTCATTGTAAACAAATCGTTAATTGTTTTTCATTTATAGTAACTAGTAAATTCTGGGGCCTCATTCTACATATATCTTTATGCATAGTCGAGTAGCTCTTTGCTCACTGAGACCATGACATTTTGGAGGGGACACTTATAAAGAATTGAATTTATTTAGTTACTTATATCTATTTCATCTAACTTTAAAGTTTAAATTGTAAAACTCTTAATTGCCCCACTTGATCATATTTTAATTGAACTCCCTATTTACAGGATTAATTTTTTTTTCTTTTTCATTTCTTCATTTAAATGGAATAGCAATTTATCCATTCATTCTTTCATTCAAATTGAATAGCATTTTATTGATTCATTCCTTCATTCATTTATTCATTTATAAATTATTCATTCATTCATTGTTCATTCATTTATTCATTCATTCATTCATTCATTCATTCATTCGTTTATTCACTCATTTATCCAATCATTCATACATTTATTCCTCCCTTCATTCTTTCATTCATACATTATCCATTCATTCATTCATCTATTCACTCAGTTTTTCATTCATTCATTCATTCCTTGTCCACTTTGTTATTATATCACTCATTTCATTTTGTTGTTTGCCTCATTCATGAATTGTTTTCAATATGTTTACATTCCATAACGATTCATTCACCTATCATCCAATCACTCAGTGTTGTGAACACATTTTGTAACTATTGTAAATCTTACGATATTTTATCGTTTTGTATTTCAGACATCACTGTTAAACACTCTTCAATAGCTAATTACAATTGTTGAACAACCATTGAACAAGAGAGAGGTCCCAGCCACGAACTGAGTTGGTAAATATATCCTTCATTATTCTCTTTTACATGAGTTGGGCATCACATAGTAACTATAGACATCGTGATTTGTTTTGCATAGTGATTTGTTTTAGATGCATTTTTGGCATATTACTGTTACCGAAAACCACTTATATATTATGTTCTGAAAAGTGAGTCTTTAAAAACTAAATAATAATAAAAGGAGTCTACTAGCCGTCGTGTTATATTTAGTGATAGATAACTTGGGATTATTTTGGCATCCTATTATTGTTATCACACTCTAGTATATTAGCGTCATTGCGAATAATTGTACACAAACTAACGACGAGTCACACACATTGGTGATACATTTTCGTAGTAACATAGTTTAGAGTACACGCGATTGACACATGGTTATTGACACAAGTCATAATAACTCCGCATTGTATTGACACATTGCTTTATAAGATATAACGATAAAAGGCATCAAATTCAACATACATAATAAGTTGAAATAAGAGAGAGAGAGATTTTTAAAAATAGAACAGTTCATTCCAGTAAGTGTAAATAAATAAAACAGTCAGTAACAGTATCCTGTCAATATAATATATATAAAATATCGTAACTAATTTATTGCAAAAATGGAAGCATATAAAAGATACTTAAGTCTCGCAAAGGACTTAGAAATACCCCAGGATAGAATATTTTCATGGTGCGAAGAGAAAATAAAAGAAGAAAAAGAAGAAAGAATTCGTAGAGAAGAAAATGAAGAAAGAATTCGTAGAGAAGAAAAAGAACACGAAGAAAGAATTCGTAGAGAAGAAAATGAAGAAAGAATTCGTAGAGAAGAAAAAGAACACGAAGAAAGAATTCGTAGAGAAGAAAATGAAGAAAGAATTCGTAGAGAAGAAAAAGAACACGAAGAAAGAATACGTAGAGAAGAACGAGAAGAAAGAGTCCAAGAAAGGGAACTAAAAAGACAAATAGCTTTAGCAGAAGAAGAAACCAAAAGGACCCAAATGATGCTGGAAATTGAAAAAACAAAAACCGGTCATGAAAGAAAACATAATAATAGTGATGAATTTTTCGTGAAACTTCCACGCATGCCAACATACGATGAACGCTCAGACTGCCTAGAATCCTTCTTACACCGATTCGAAGTTCAGGCTAAAGGTTATCGTTGGCCAGAAAGCAAATGGGCCACAGCCTTGATTAACTGCTTATCTGGAGAACCGCTAAAAGTTTTCTATACCTTAACAACTGAAGATGCAGATGACTATGGAAAAATTAAAGACGCTCTACTAAAAAGATTTAGATTAACGGAAGATGGTTACCAGGAAAGGTTTCACACTGCAAAACCGGAAAGTGGAGAAGATTTTAATACATTCGTGAACCGAATTACTCAATTTCTAAATCGGTGGCTTGAGTTGGCAAACGTTAAACAAGACGACTTTGCAGGCCTTTACTATCTCACGCTGAAGAATCGAATCTATCAAGCTTGCAACCCAGATTTAGTCGCATTCTTTAAAGAGAGAAAGCCAGAAAACTTGGACAAATTAAAAATCTACGCAGAAAACTTTAACAGCGCACATCCATTGACACCCTTAGCAGAACATTGAAGGAACCATACTACGCTGCCGCTGCTCAGAGTCCAGGTACACCTAAAGTTCAGTACTCAAATAGAACGAGCCGATCAATCACTCGGAACACGCAAGTGAAACAAGATGATCATAGTAACAAACCATGGAACAAACAGTTCAATAGAGACCATAGCCGACCCTATCAAAACAAAACAAGAAATAGCACTGACAATAATACTGAGTATAAGAAAACCAACAAACCTATAATTAAATGTCAATATTGTGGAATGAAAGGCCACACAGCAGACAAATGTTACAAAATCGTGGGATATCCAAAAGAAACTGCAAATGCATCACTCCAAACAAGTGTAAACAATCAGACACGAGTAATGTCAGGAGAAAATATAAATGTGTATTGCGTGAAAGGTATGTCACTTTTAACACAAACTCACAAGTCAGGATCGCTATTTTTTTGTGAAGGCAAAGCTAATGGAACTGATTGCAAAATATTGAGAGACACAGGATGCAGTACAGTAGGAATAAAAGCATCTTTGATCAATGACGAAGACAAAACTGGAAAAACGGTACAATGCATCACATTCAGTGGCACAGTCGAAACCTTTGAAACAGCTAACGTGTACATAGAAACCCCATACTATACAGGAATAGTGGAATGCTGTATACTTCCCAACCCGTCGCTGATGTTATTGTTGGCAATATAAAAGGTCTTAAAGACAACCCAACAGATGTAAAAGAATGGTCATTAACCCAAGAAACAGCTTGTCTAGCAGAAACAAGAAAGATGACTAAGACAACAGAGAAGCCAATAACTATTTCTCTTGAACCACAACAATTTGACAGGAACACGTTCATTGAAGAACAGAAAAAGGACCCGACTTTAACATCATATTTCAATATCGCAAACAAAGGGACGAAATCAAAAGTTGAATACATCATTGAAAAAGATATTCTGTTCAGGTTACATAGGAAAAGAAACAAAATAGCTAAACAACTGGTCACGCCGAGTATTTACAGAAACAAAATCCTTGGAATAGCGCACGATTCAATAACTTCTGGACATCTTGGGAGCTCTTCCACATTGAAGAGAATATCCGAGAATTTCACATGGCCTGGAATTACTAAAGACGTCCGAGAATATGTGAAATCGTGTGACACATGCCAAAGAAGAGTCGCAAAAGGCAGAATACCGAGATTGCCATTAGAGACAACCCCAGTTATTGAAAAAGTTTTTCAAAAAGTTGCAATTGACATTATAGGCCCTTTAACAAAATCAGATAGAAACCATACACACATACTAACACTAGTCGATTACGCAACCAGGTGGCCAGAAGCGATAGCATTGAAATCAACTACATCGGATCACATAGCTGAAGCATTGATGACAATTTTTACTAGAATAGGCATACCAAATGAGATACTGTCGGACAATGGACCCCAATTTACATCACATATGATGCATGAAACCATGAAACTCATGGGAATCCAACACTCATTCACAACTCCCTACCACCCCAAGCAAATGGTCTTTGTGAAAGATTTAATGGCACTCTAAAGAATATGTTAAGAAAAGTGTCAGCAGAAAAACCAGATGATTGGGACAGATACTTACCAGCAATCCTATTTGCATATAGAGAAATACTCCAAGAATCTACAGGCTACTCCCCATTTGAGTTGATGTATGGACGATCACCTCGCGGCCCGATCAATATAGTAGCCGACATTTGTAAAGGGAATGAGGAGGACAATAACGAAATTATGTTTGCTTACGAATATGTAAGAAACCTGAAAGACAGAATAGAGGACACATGTAAGCTAGCACAGGAATCCGTCACTAAAAAAGCAGAGAAATACAAGGAATACTCCGATCGAAAAAGCAAGTCAAGAAAATTTGAGATTGGTGACAAAGTACTAATACTCTTACCCGATGACTCGAGTAAACTTTTAGCTACATGGAAAGGACCATTCAAAATAACAGCAGTAAAATCTAATGTTAATTACGAGATTAAAATTAACAACACAACAAAGACATTCCATGCAAATATGCTAAAAAAATATTTTGATAGAGACACAGTGTCGCAACCTATGTTTACTAATATCGAAGCTTCAAATGCAGGATTGATCATACCGTTGGTCATGGGACACAGACACCCGAGACAGAAAAACAAACAAAAATCGCACAATTGCAACCACCTAAGACAAAAAAAGAAGTACGCAAAGTACTTGGGCTCCTAAATTTTTACAGGAACTACATTTACAACTTCGCGCACATCGCGACACCGCTAACAAATCTGACAAAGAATGGGTCACCGAACAAAATTGTTTGGACAGAAGCGTGTCAGAATAGCTTTAACCAATTAAAGGCATTACTCTGTTCAGAACCAATTCTTAAATTACCCGACATGTCAAAAGAATTTGTTGTAAGAACTGACGCGTCTGATAAGGGCATCGCAGGTGTACTATTACAGGAGCATGAGGGAACTCTAATGCCTTGCTTATATGCAAGCAGAAAATTATTGGACAGAGAATCACGATACTCTGTAATAGAGCGTGAAGGACTGGCCATCGTCTTTGCTTTAAAGACATTCAGCAGATATCTACTGCTAAAAGAGTTTGTGGTCGAAACGGACCATAAACCACTCACGTACATAAGAAATAATAAAATGAATAATAGTAGAGTACTAAGGTGGAGTCTATTTTTGCAAAATTACACTTTCAGTATCTCTCACATACCAGGCTGTGAAAATATTCACGCCGACCTACTTTCTCGATTAGTGTAAACACGTGAGAAGGGTATAACTTAACCTCCCATGCATACTGTTAGTTACCTCGCAAACTATGCCAAATCAGAACGCACAAATTCGATAATTTTATTTGTAAACATGATGACCCAACTTAATGTAACATTGAGTATACCTTACCTTACCTATTATTGTTATGAATTTTCACTCATTTATGATTAATAATTGAAATGTCAATATTCCATTTACATTTTCATTCATTTCACTCAGTAAATTACCTTCATATCATCGACTTAAATCATGCTTCATTGCCATCACTATTGTTTATCACAATGATTTGTAATCACATTGCCATCATGTTGTTCATCACAATGATTTGTAATCACAATCTTTCATTGTTATTGTCACCCATTCATATACCTACGTTAATATAAACATTTCCATGTCTAGTTAATAAATAATTTAATTGTAGCACAAATCATAACAATGGATTAATGCTAGAGTATCATGATAGTAAATTTACTTCCGTTTGTAAAATCTATCTTTCCCATAATGGTTAAAGAGTATATTTTAAACGTGGGTGGGGGGGTGTCATAGTAAAGGTTGTTCACAATTATCTTATTAAATTTTATTTTATTAAGAACTGAATTCATCTCACTCCAGTTATATTTCGGTAGGCTTAGATAAACTTTACCTTCTAATATTAGATCGTCTTTCCTTTTAATTTCCCTCGAATTAATTTCTAATTAGTGAATACTTTTCGTTCTACATTCTGTCACGTAGCCACTTATTATAAAAGCTGATAGGTCTAACATTTGACACTCACTTTCTCTCCACAATCTATGCCGGACGGCCAGTCGCTCTATTCCTATATATACTGGAAGATTTTTATCTTTTGGGACTTTGTAGATATTATATCTACACCATTAAGACGCCGGAACTTTTAACTTTGATTGTATAATCTTCAAGGATCAAACCCAAGCCCGCTGTCAAAGGACTACACAATAACTTCTTACCAATTTCCTGGAAGTGGAATTTTACGAGTCCGATCCTGTTATCAGAGGAATAGATCATCCAAGCCCATCAACTGCCTGGAAACGTAAACTTATGAACCTGACATATTATCATAAGTTACGTAAAATATTCATATCTCTATTTGTAACTGCCACGATCACTGTTTATCTCTTTTAATTAAATTTCATCATTATTTTTATTTCATTGTAAACAAATCGTTAATTGTTTTTCATTTATAGTAACTAGTAAATTCTGGGGCCTCATTCTACATATATCTTTATGCATAGTCGAGTAGCTCTTTGCTCACTGAGACCATGACAGTAGTAGTAGTAGTAGTAGTAGTAGTAGTAGTAGTAGTAGTAGTAGTAGTAGTAGTAGTAGTAGTAGTAGTAGTATTAGTAGTAGTAGTAGTAGTAGTAGTAGTAGTAGTAGTAGTAGTAGTAGTGGTGGTGTAGTAGTGTAGTAGTAAGTAGTAGTATAGTAGTAGTAGTAGTAGTAGTAGTAGTATAGTAGTAGTAGTAGTAGTCGTAGTAGTAGTAGTAGTAGTAGTGTGTAGTAGTGTAGTAGTAGTAGTAGTAGTAGTAGTAGTAGTAGAGTAGTATAGTAGTAGTAGTAGTAGTAGTAGTAGTAGTAGTAGTAGTCGTAGTAGTCAGTAGTAGTAGTAGTAGTATGTAGTAGTAGTATAGTGCAGTGTGAGTAGTGTAGTAGTAGTAGTAGTGTAGTAGTAGTAGTAGTAGTAGTAGTAGTAGTAGTAGTAGTAGTAGTAGTAGTAGTCAGGGAATTAGGGGAGGGGGGGGGGGGAAGATACTGAAGTTACAACTGTCTCTCCAGTTTGCAGACTTTTAAACACAGAAAAATGTTGTCGTAATTGAGCAACGGCATTAGAATGAAAGTTGTTCTTGCGGTCCTGATTCCCGTCACAGTTCCATGTAGGATGGTCATAAGCCTCAAACCCTGGTGGTCTGTTAACGATGTCTCTGAAGATTGCTCCGGCAAAATCACACCAAAACATTCCAACCAATTCATCTTTATTAGGACTTTGGTCAATGGTCATCTCGACAAGCCTTGTGGTGAATCGAACCCAGTGACAATGGTGATTTATTTTTTCCCTTTGGGATTTATTTCCTTTCGTAACTGTTAATGCCGCGTTCAACAACAACGCTCCATTTCTCGCCCAATGAGTATAGTCGCATTCTCCTATATGACTAGGTTTGTATTGTTTTAGCCCAGCTTCCTCTAACGTGTCGTTCATTTTATGGATTGAGGGTTTCCATTTGTGACATGAAAATGCCAGTCCTGTTGCATCTTCGGGAACAGGGTCGTTAGCCACAAGAATGACTTTTATCTTGTTGGGTGGTTGATACCTCAGGGCGTGCAAAATGTTATTTCTCTCAGGGAGATGGTGTTTTTTTTTTTTGGCCTCCTTCGAATTTATCATTGAATTCATCCAATTGTTGCAAGCTGACAATCAACGTCTTCATGGCTTCTTCGTCATTTCTTATAAGTACAATCCAATCTTTGTGAACGTTATTGTCCGCCATGAACTGTTCCCTGTGAAAACAAAAATTATATATATATTATATATATATATATATATATTATATATATATATATATATATATATATATTATATATATATATTCTCACCTCGTTTTCTTTTTTGCACAAAAAGTGAAAAGATGAAACAACGCTGTAGCGGAATGTGAAAGAAAATCAAAACAAAAAACCCCTAAAAAAAACAACAAAAAATAACAAAAAAAACAACAAAAAACAGGTTAGAATAAACAATAAAAATTATCCTCCAAAAAACTGTCGAGCATTCTAAGTGGTTCCAGCTAACTCCCCTCAATCTTATATATATGTTATATATATATATATATATATATATATATATATATATATATAATATATATAGGTGGATTTACAATGATGAAAACTGATAAAGAATAAAAGTAGCTGATCAAACCCATATATGCCTTTTTGATGAATCATCGTTACAATCCTGTAATGTATTGGAGCGACGTACACACCTTTCTGACAGGTCTGATAACACGAATACAATTAATAGTGGATTGATTAAACGTGTTTGTCATGGAGAATATTTGCGTTGGTTCGAGAGTGTTATGTTGTGATAAACCTGAATTAGATTATAATTCTAAATGATACAATTAAATTATTATACTGGTTTATATATTATTTTACATGTCATGTGATCATAATGTACAAAAGTTAAGACATATCAAATTTATAATGTTTTTCTCCTTTGGATACACTTATATGCTCGTGGGAGAAATATTTCATAAGGGCGGTGATAGAGATAATGGCGTCCGCCATTGTTCCCATAGATTAGAACCAATTTCTATGCGTCATTACGAGGGAAATGACGTCACGACTGTTTTTTTGACATAACATAACTACATGATCTTGTCGTATAACATGCGTTATAAAAAATGTAGGTCCAGGGTTCGAGTCCCACTATCAGCAGCGCCTAGTTGGGTCTTAACTCACATTCTTTCATCGTTCTCTAGTGTAAAATAAGTGCTTGGTCATTAACAGCCTATGTCTCTCACACAGAAAATATGGTTAAATTGTCTAGCAAATTTTATGTCTCCTACTACAAGTAACGTTTTGCTGTTGCCTTGGCAATCATATTAAAGCAAGTTGAGCACGTTTAGTTGTTATTACACTACAGAAAGACTCAAGTTTTACTATTAGAATCACAATAACAACAACAAAAACAACAACAAAAACTACGACGACGAAGAGACAACGACAACTACTACTACTACTACTACTACTACTACTACTACTACTACTACTACTACTACTACTACTACTACTATTACTATTACTATTACTATTACTACTACTACTATTACTATTACTACTACTACTACTACTACTACTACTACTACTACTACTAATAATAATAGTAATAGTAATAGTAATAGTAATAGTAATAGTAATAGTAATAGTAATAATAATAATAATAATAATAATAATAATAATAATTCGACTAGGACTGTACTATTTTATTTGTAAGAATGCAGTCGTTAGAGAGTTAAGTTCATTGACTTTGACGGAAAAAACTGACGTAACTAAATATGTCGACTTTATTAAGATATAAAGGTATAGTAACTACGCTCTGTTATCAGCTACAAAATCTTATCAACTATTAACTTATTGGTTAGTCTTCATTCTCCTATATTTTAATGTTTACATAGCATTGTTTACAGGGATTTTATTTAAGATGATATCATCATAGCTGTTATTGTTATCAGTCAACAATCATTTCAAACCTACGCATCATCATGTTGATTTCATACTACACACTAGATGGATATCATTGCTTAACTTTACACGCCTTATCTAAACACACCATTCGTATCAACTCATAATTTCCTTACCGGTTCCCTGCCGTGTCACAATGGTATTACATAAGGATATAATATGTGACCCTCCGTCTCAAAACGGTATTATGTCGGGATGATTCAGACCTCAGAAAGTGAATTTAGAGATAGAATGATGAGAAATTGGACCATAGAAGTTTTTGCAAAGCAAAAAATAGTATTTATACTCCAGCATGACGTAGAGAAATTAAACCCAAGTTTGATATTTGTGGCTATGAATTCAATTTCCCTAACCGAATGCATCCCTACATAATACCGCTTTGACACGGCGGGCCACATATTTGCTGAAAATTGATTATAATGACAAAACATCACGAATTGGCATCTATCTATTCTTTTATAATAAATCGATTGGGACTCTAATGTATGCCGCACAGCCAATGGTGTATTTTCGTCAAGGAAAACTGAATTATTTGCAAATCTATTGGATATAAAGCTAATTTTACTGATTGATACACAAGTGACGTGCAAACCTTTGCTCTAAATCAAGGGCAGTTTTATCATCCGTTGACTTCAAAGATTGTTTATCAAAGCTGATAGGGAATAATGATCGGTTATTTAGTACTGGACTGTAGCTTGTCAAATATATTCGTTTACCTTAAGCCTAATTTCAGGTTTGTAAAATATTTTCTCAAGAATTTTGATAATTTATGGAATGAATCAATATGGCTGACTTCTATGTATTTGTCTGTCCAGTGGGAAGGATAAGTCTGTCAACGAACACAATTTAAAAAAAAATAAATTTAAAAACTGAAAACAAAAAAAACAGACACCATTTGGTTTAGGCCATGAATGACCTCACTCTACTCTATCTGTCCAATCAGAAGAATTGATTTGTAACCAACTTTATTACTGGAAATATTATGAACTTGGGTGGCTCAAAGATTTGTCCCGGTCTAATTCAATGTCAACAACGGTATACAATGAAAAGAAAGCAAATGACAGTGTCCAATTTTAATTGGCTGTGATGGCTCCATGTCAAAATGCATCGCATGTTTGGAAGAAGTCCGTGGAATCCACCAAGCCAATCTTGTGTACGGTCTCGTATTTCTGAATTAGATCACCTTTCAGTCTTCTGTACTTTAAAGAAGGAAGTGAAAAGCGTTGCAATATTTCCTTATAAGACAGACAAAATTCAGCGACAGACTTAATGACCCTCATTTGGACGTTCTCTACGGCTATGGACTGTATTTTATACAAGGGGCTCCATAAGCAATTGGCATACTCCAAAGTCAGTCTCACTAAAGTATTAAATAAGGTTAAAAAAACATAGTACAATCGAAATGAGAGAAAATTCGTTTAATAATTCCAACCACCTTATTTCCTCTTTTAATTATATCATTAATATGTTGATCAAATTTGAGAGTGGGATCAAATGCCACCCCAATTTCCTTCTTATATTTATTAGTATGAGCTAAGGGGCAGATTAAGTAAAGTAAGGGCATACAGAACACACCAAACTACAGAATGTGTGTGAGGTGGGTGGGTGAGGAGCAGAGCGTGTACCATTCATCGGTGGGTTTTGTTTCCTGACCTTCAGAGGGAGGGGTCCGACCTACTCCCTAACCCAGTTATACCGCCGAGGACTCGGTCGCTCCCATAACAAACACCACGGTCAATGCACCTGGAAATGAGAAGAGTTGGGTTCGAAATACACATCTATTACCTTTCAGCAAGCGGGACGTCCGGCCCAGACCTTGAAGCTCCCCAATTGGTGAACAAGTTGACATATACTTGTTACCCAGCCTATCCCTCCCTGATGTCTTGTTATCTACTTGCAAAATATTTGCAGACGACACAAAGTTTTACAAGATTCTTCTGTCTTTATTCGCTTGGTCAAAAGATTGGGAGTTGAATTTTACTATTTCCAAATGTAACGTTATACATGTTGGAGAATATAATCCTAAGCATATCTATTTCACTGATGAAGAACAAAATAATTCTTAGATTGCAGTGTTTTCTGAGAAGGAAATTGGGGTGACATTTGATCCCACTCTCAAATTTGATCGACATATTAATGATATAATTAAAAGAGGAAATAAGGTGGTTGGAATTATTAAACGAATTTTCTCTCATTTCGATTGTACTATGTTTTTTAACCTTATTTAATACTTTAGTGAGACTGACTTTGGAGTATGCCAATTGCTTATGGAGCCCCTTATATAAACTACAGTCCATAGCCGTAGAGAACGTCCAAATGAGGGCCATTAAGTCTGTCGCTGAATTTTGTCTGTCTTATAAGGAAATATTGCAACGCTTTTCACTTCCTTCTTTAAAGTACAGAAGACTGAAAGGTGATCTAATTCAGAAATACGAGACCGTACACAAGATTGGGTTGGTGGATTCCACGGACTTCTTCCAAACATGCGATGCATTTTGACATGGAGCCATCACAGCCAATTAAAATTGGACACTGTCATTTGCTTTCTTTTCATTGTATACCGTTGTTGACATTGAATTAGACCGGGACAAATCTTTGAGCCACCCAAGTTCATAATATTTCCAGTAATAAAGTTGGTTACAAATCAATTCTTCTGATTGGACAGATAGAGTAGAGTGAGGTCATTCATGGCCTAAACCAAATGGTGTCTGTTTTTTTGTTTTCAGTTTTTAAATTTATTTTTTAAAAATTGTGTTCGTTGACAGACTTATCCTTCCCACTGGACAGACAAATACATAGAAGTCAGCCATATTGATTCATTCCATAAATTATCAAAATTCTTGAGAAAATATTTTACAAACCTGAAATTAGGCTTAAGGTAAACGAATATATTTGACAAGCTACAGTCCAGTACTAAATAACCGATCATTATTCCCTATCAGCTTTGATAAACAATCTTTGAAGTCAACGGATGATAAAACTGCCCTTGATTTAGAGCAAAGGTTTGCACGTCACTTGTGTATCAATCAGTAAAATTAGCTTTATATCCAATAGATTTGCAAATAATTCAGTTTTCCTTGACGAAAATACACCATTGGCTGTGCGGCATACATTAGAGTCCCAATCGATTTATTATAAAAGAATAGATAGATGCCAATTCGTGATGTCTTGTCATTATAATCAATTTTCAGCAAATATGTGGCCCGCCGTGTCAAAGCGGTATTATGTAGGGATGCATTCGGTTAGGGAAATTGAATTCATAGCCACAGATATCAAACTTGGGTTTAATTTCTCTACGTCATGCTGGAGTATAAATACTATTTTTTGCTTTGCAAAAAACTTCTATGGTCCAATTTCTCATCATTCTATCTCTAAATTCACTTTCTGAGGTCTGAATCATCCCGACATAATACCGTTTTGAGACGGAGGGTCACATATTATATCCTTATGTAATACCATTGTGACACGGCAGGGAACCGGTAAGGAAATTATGAGTTGATACGAATGGTGTGTTTAGATAAGGCGTGTAAAGTTAAGCAATGATATCCATCTAGTGTGTAGTATGAAATCAACATGATGATGCGTAGGTTTGAAATGATTGTTGACTGATAACAATAACAGCTATGATGATATCATCTTAAATAAAATCCCTGTAAACAATGCTATGTAAACATTAAAAACATAGGAGAATGAAGACTAACCAATAAGTTAATAGTTGATAAGAGTTTGTAGCTGATAACAGAGCGTAGTTACTATACCTTTATATCTTAATAAAGTCGACATATTTAGTTACGTCAGTTTTTTCCGTCAAAGTCAATGAACTTAACTCTCTAACGACTGCATTCTTACAAATTATTAACCATTTCTGTACACCAAATGTGATCTATCAAAACAATAAGGTTTTGTATCAAGGGGGGTGGTGGGGGGGATTTACCAGATAATCATAAAATACTGGAGAGATTAGGGTTTATTGGGTATAGTCAACGTGCACTTATTTGTAGGTCTACGAGACAATATTTTGCGTCATTTATTTATATTTCCATTACAACAATGTTAAACTAGGCCCGTATGTCGATACGGACGTCAGACCTGCTTATGTGTACACGTCAGGTCGAGTAAATAAGATTTGGTGAAGTGACAAAATCTAAACAAATAATATTACAATTTTGAAATCATCTTTTGGTATCTTGCCTAGAAACACATGATATTGTTTTGAGGCAATGGGTAGCAACTCGTATCACTGATCGAGCTTTAATAACAGCTATAACTGGCTGCCTGCAATTTAGTAATGATAATATAATAATATGAATTGATGATGATGATGATGATGATGATGATGATGATGATGATGATGATGATGATGATGATAAAAATAATAATAATAATAATAAGATTTTGAAGAAGAATACTGCTGCTACTGCTACTACTACTGCTACTACTACTACTACTACTACTACTACTACTACTACTACTACTACTACTACTACTACTACTACTACTACTACTACTACTACTACTACTACTACTACTACTATTTTATAATAATAATAATAATAATAATAAGAAGAAGAAGAAGAAGAAGAAGAAGAAGAAGAAGAAGAAGAAGAAGAAGAAGAAGAAAATTGATAAGAATAAGAATAAGAATAATAATAATAATAAGAATAAGAATAAGAATAAGAATAAGAATAAGAATAATATAATAATAATAATAATAATAATAATAATAATAATAATAATAATAATAATAATAATAATAATAATCTATAGAGATTTGATATCGTACGATTAAACACGAACCCCGCTGATAATGGTTTAAGAAAGAGATAATAGAAAGTTTCGTATGTCGATAATGTGTTATTTGAGACCTTCTTCGATCATGGCTTTAACCTAAGTTTTTGGGACACCAGAACTGAAGGAAAATAATCTTAATTTTTTTTTACTGGCCATTAAAACGTTTGACAGCAATAGACATGGAGGTAGGAAGCATATAATCAATGTGTTTGTTTGTTTGTTTGTTTGTTTGTTTGTGGTTGTCTGTGGTGGTGTTGATGTGTTTTCGTATGCGTTTTAATGTGTTTTTCATATGTGAATGTATATGTATGTTTGCGTCTTTCGTATTGATATGTGTGTGTTTGCGTATATGGTATGTGTAAGTGTGTGTGTTTGTGGTGTGTGCATGTGTTTGTTTGTGTATATGGTATTTGTATGTGTGTGCTTGCGAATATGGTATGTGTATGTGTGTGTGCTTGTTGTATGGTTATATGTATGTTTATGTATATGGTATTTGTATGTTTGTGTGTTTGCGTATATGGTATTTGTACGTGTTTGTGGTATGTGTATGTGTGTGTGTTTGTGGTATGTGTATATGTGTGTTTGCGTATATGGTATTTGCATGTGTGTGTTTGTCTATATGATATGAGCACGTGTATTTGATTGCCTAAATGGTATATGTATATGTGTGTGGTTGCGTATATGTTATGTTTAAATGTGTGTTTGTGTACATGGTATTTGTATGTGTATTTGTTTGCGTATATGGTATGTGTATGTGTGTATGCATGCGCATATGGTATGTGCATGTGTGTGTGTTTGCGTATATGGTATGTTTATGTGTGTGGTTGTGTATATAGTATGTGTATGTGTGTATGTTTGCGTATATGGTATGTATATGTGTGTCTGTTTGCGTATATGGTATGTGTATATTTGTGTTAACTGCACATGTGATTGTGTAATTTGTGCACACATCTACAAGTACAAATAAATATTTTATGAATGCGCTCTGAAAACTAGAAAGTTAAAAATCCTGTGGCGGCCAGACAATTTATGATTTTAATCTCAATTTAACTACAATTAATCCCAATTATTGAATTTATGTAGAAGCTTTTTTACGTAAAGCTGTTTTAAGTATCAACTCTTCAAGTGTTTTAATAAAGCAACGCATGATATTTGAGATAACCAAGAATTTGGACTTCATTCTCAAATTTTGATGACATCCTTCATGTTTTCATATTTCTGGACAATAACTTTTCCCTCTTGTTGAGTTGACTTTATGACTAATAATAGCATTTCCCTATTGTTGAGTTGACTCTATGACTAATAATAGCTTTTCCCTCTTGTTGAGTTGACTTTATGACTAATAATAGCATTTCCCTATTGTTGAGTTGACTTTATGACTGACAACTTTTCTACCATAATCGACGTGACTTTATGACTAATGACAACTTTTCCACCATAATTGACGTGACTTTATGACTCATAATAGCTTTTCCCTATTGTTGAGTTGACTCTATAACTAATAATAGCTTTTTCCTATTATTGAGTTGACTCTATGACTAATAATAGAATTTCCCTATTGTTGAGTTGACTTTATGACTAATAATAGCATTTCCCTATTGTTGAGTTGACATTATGACTAATGAGAACTTTTCCACCATAATTGACGTGACATTATGAGTAATGACAACTTTTCCACCATAATTGACGTGACTTTATGACTAATGCCAACTTTTCCACCATAATTGACGTGACTTTATGACTAATGCCAACTTTTCCACCATAATTGACGTGACTTTATGACTAATGCCATCTTTCCCACCATAATTGACGTGACTTTATGACTAATGCCAACTTTTCCACCATAATTGAAGTGACTTTATGACCAATGAAAACTTTTCTACCATAATTGACGTGACTTTATGACTAATGACAACTTTTCCACCATAATTGACGTGCCTTTATGACTAATGACAACGTTTCCACCATAATTGACGTGACTTTATGACTAATGACAACTTTTCCACCATAATTGACGTGGCTTTTAAATGTCTTGGATAATTATTCAGTCGGCTGAATTTCGAATTGACTCATTAACCCTGCTGCTGTGTAAAACGCAATGTCTCATAGACCATTATGGACATCATGAAACAAATTCCGGAGTTCATCGAATTAAATTAAATTAGGTTGTTGGAGAAATTTTATATATAGAAATAAATTAAATGGTATTTTGGCTTATATTCAAAAGTTGTGTAACATTGTTTGGACAATATGTCTATCCCAATTAATATATTGTTTTTTTGTAACCATCCCGTGCAACTTCCTATTCCAGTTGTACAACACTGATATAAAAAAGGCACGCATAGACTATGTGTTCTTGTGGTATGGCACTCGCTTTCGGATCGGAAGGTCATGGGTTCTAGTCTCGCTCGGCGCATGGTTGAGAACTTTGAAAAGACTCTTTACTCATATTCACTCACCTTAATCAGATGTAAAATGAGTACCTGGCCATTAAGAGGGTTGTCTCTGTCCGAAAAAAATGTAATATTGCGTGATGTCCCGTCCTAAATGTTAAATGTTTCTATTGGCCAGGGAACCCTTGGAAAGCGCTTTGAGCACGTTTAGTGGATATTGCTCTATATAAAAAGCTCAAAGCTCAATTTGAAAACATTGGATGTTTTTATTTTTATACGCTTTTGTTACCAGGGATGTGGATTTTAAACCAATAAGGAATTTTTTATTAAATGTGTCAGTTATTGAGAAACAACACACTTGCATCCTTTGTTATTGTTTTTAGACATCCATTGGTGTCCTGATAGCTCAGTTGGTAGAGCTCTCGCTTTGTACATGGACCAAGATCGATCTCGAGTGCAGTCACGATTTTGTGTGACTCCCCCCCCCCCACCATGTCCGCCCAGTAGTGATTGGGTAGTTGAGTCTGTTTGATTTGGGGGGAATGTTCTTTACTATAGCCTAGTGTCCTACCCAAAGGATAGCAAGCTATTGCTATTGTCCGTTTCATACATTAGAGACCGGGATAAACTCCGGCCCCGTGGGTTCAATACCTCTGAAGGACTACTTTTACTTTTAACCATCCATTTTTAGAGAAGTTTTCATTACATTGTATTAACGAGACTATAAACGTTCAAAGCTACACATTGATTTGTGTGTCGGTATGTTATATCCGACTGGTGGGTGTTATGAGTTTTTAAAACTAAATACACAGCGTTAATTTTTATGATCCATATTGCTTTGTGCCCCCCCCCTCCCCTTCCCCCTACCGAACCCTCCTTTATTTTCCCAGGAACAGCAACCTCTATTGAGAACGCAGGAAACGAGTTTTTTGACTTGGAGTCCTCTGTCCAAAGGGTATGGCACTGTGGAGCCGGACACCGACACGGACACCAGGAGTACGGCAGGGACAGAAGACTCAGCACTGACCAGTGAAAGCAGCACTGCTGTTCGGACACCATCCCTGGATATTGTCGGCCTGTCTTATGTGGTCAGTAAACCGCTACGAAAAATTCGTAGAAATGTGTCCTTAATTTCAGTATTTATGAGCATCTTAAGTCATGAAACCTTATTGAGAATGACAGTCGATTCCTGAGTACTGACTATCAAGGGTTTTGCATGTTTTTTAAGCCTGGTGAGGGTTAAATTGTTGACCTATAAAGTTAATTATATCCTGACTAGTATTTTTAACTCCAAAAAACTACGAAGGACGGTCTGGTATACTGCAGAACTATGAAAATAAAAAAACACATATTTAAGAATTTGGCCAGTAAACTCATCCTTCAAATATCAATCGATTTATATATTACTCTCACCTTGGCAAAAACTCTCAAACCCGAGACTTCTTATGGTAGTATAGACATGTTGACCATCGCTGCTAAACGGTGTGATGATGAGATTGCGCTCATGGTAGAAATCAAACCTGTGTGCAAAGAAATAGAAATCCTGGGTTGATTTTTTAAATTTTATTCGAAAAGGTAATAAACAAAATTGAATAAAACAGCTTCAAATAAGAACAAAACACAAATACTGAACGTTTCGGGCTTAAAACCCTTCTTAATCCAACAAGAGGAAACAATGAAAACTTAAATGCATTACTTAATAACCGGATGTATTATTATTATCATTATTATTATTATTATTATTATTATTATTATTATTATTATTATTATTATTATTATTATTATTATTATTATTATATTATTATTATATATTATTATTAATTATTATTATTATTATTATATTATTATTATTATTATTATTATTATTATTATTATTATTATTATTATTATTATTATTATTATTATTATTATTATTATTATTATTATTATTATTATTATTATTTTTTATTATTATTATTATGTTTTATTATTATTATTATTATTATTATTATTATTATATTTATTATTATTATTATTATTATTATTATTATTATTATTATTATTATTATTATTATTATTATTATTATTATTATTATTATTATTATTTGGTTATCCTAGTCTTCCCTTTGAATAGACAATAAAGATAATTTGTATACCCTATGCGGATGAATAGAATGCGTTTTGATATTGATGTGGTGTTTCTCCTTGTCGTAATGTCTGTTTTCATTGTCGTAATGACTGTTCTCATTGTCGTAATGTCTGTTCTCATTGTCGTAATGTCTGTTCTCATTGTCGTAGTGTATGTTCTCATTGTCGTAATGTCTTTTCTCATTGTCGTAATATCTTTTCTCATTGTCGTAATGTCTTTTCTCATTGTCGTAATGTCTGTTCTCATTGTCGTAATGTCTGTTCTCATTGTCGTAATGTCTGTTCTCATTGTCGTAATGACTGTTCTCATTGTCGTAATCTCTGTTCTCATTGTCGTAATGTCTGTTCTCATTGTCGTAATGTATGTTCTCATTGTCGTAATGTCTTTTCTCATTGTCGTAATATCTTTTCTCATTGTCGTAATGTCTGTTCTCATTGTCGTAATGTCTGTTCTCATTGTCGTAATGTCTTCGGTTCTCCTTGTCGTAATGTCTGTTCTCATTGTCGTAATGTCTTCTGTTCTCCTTGTCGTAATGTTTGTTCTCCTTGTCATAATGTCTGTTCTCATTGTCGTAATGTCTGTTCTCATTGTCGTAATGTCTGTTCTCATTGTCGTAATGACTGTTCTCATTGTCGTAATCTCTGTTCTCATTGTCGTAATGTCTGTTCTCATTGTCGTAATGTATGTTCTCATTGTCGTAATGTCTTTTCTCATTGTCGTAATATCTTTTCTCATTGCCGTAATGTCTTTTCTCATTGTCGTAATGTCTGTTCTCATTGTCGTAATGTCTGTTCTCATTGTCGTAATGTCTTCTGTTCTCCTTGTCGTAATGTCTGTTCTCATTGTCGTAATGTCTTCTGTTCTCCTTGTCGTAATGTTTGTTCTCCTTGTCATAATGTCTGTTCTCATTGTCGTAATGTCTGTTCTCACTGTCGTAATGTCTTCTGTTCTCCTTGTCGTAATGTCTTCTGTTCTCCTTGTCGTCATGTCTGTTCTCATTGTCGTAATGTCTTCTGTTCTCATTGTCGTAATGTCTTCTGTTCTCCTTGTCGTAATGTCTGTTCTCATTGTCGTAATGTCTTTTCTCATTGTCGTAATGTCTGTTCTCATTGTCGTAATGTCTTTTCTCATTGTCGTAATGTCTTCTCTCATTGTCGTAATGTCTGTTCTCATTGTCGTAATGTCTGTTCTCATTGTCGTAATGTCTTCTGTTCTCCTTGTCGTAATGTATGTTCTCATTGTCGTAATGTCTGTTCTCATTGTCGTAATGTCTGTTCTCATTGTAGTAATGTATGTTCTCATTGTCGTAATGTCTTTTCTCATTGTCGTAATATCTTTTCTCATTGTCGTAATGTCTTTTCTCATTGTCGTAATGTCTGTTCTCATTGTCGTAATGTCTGTTCTCATTGTCGTAATGTCTTCTGTTCTCCTTGTCGTAATGTCTGTTCTCATTGTCGTAATGTCTTCTGTTCTCCTTGTCGTAATGTTTGTTCTCCTTGTCATAATGTCTGTTCTCATTGTCGTAATGTCTTCTGTTATCCTTGTCGTAATGTCTGTTCTCATTGTCGTAATGTCTTCTGTTCTCCTTGTCGTAATGTTTGTTCTCCTTGTCATAATGTCTGTTCTCATTGTCGTAATGTCTGTTTTCATTGTCGTAATGTCTTCTGTTCTCCTTGTCGTCATGTCTGTTCTCATTGTCGTAATGTCTTCTGTTCTCATTGTCGTAATGTCTTCTGTTCTCCTTGTCGTAATGTCTGTTCTCATTGTCGTAATGTCTTTTCTCATTGTCGTAATGTCTGTTCTCATTGTCGTAATGTCTTTTCTCATTGTCGTAATGTCTGTTCTCATTGTCGTAATGTCTGTTCTCATTGTCGTAATGTCTGTTCTCATTGTCGTAATGTCTTCTGTTCTCCTTGTCGTAATGTCTGTTCTCATTGTCGTAATGTCTGTTCTCATTGTCGTAATGTCTGTTCTCATTGTAGTAATGTATGTTCTAATTGTCGTAATGTCTTTTCTCATTGTCGTAATATCTTTTCTCATTGTCGTAATGTCTTTTCTTATTGTCGTAATGTCTGTTCTCATTGTCGTAATGTCTGTTCTCATTGTCGTAATGTTTTCTGTTCTCCTTGTCGTAATGTCTGTTCTCATTGTCGTAATGTCTTCTGTTCTCCTTGTTGTAATGTTTGTTCTCCTTGTCATAATGTCTGTTCTCATTGTCGTAATGTCTTCTGTTCTCCTTGTCGTAATGTCTGTTCTCATTGTCGTAATGTCTTCTGTTCTCCTTGTCGTAATGTTTGTTCTCCTTGTCATAATGTCTGTTCTCATTGTCGTAATGTCTGTTCTCATTGTCGTAATGTCTTCTGTTCTCCTTGTCGTAATGTCTGTTCTCGTTGCCGTAATGTCTTCTGTTCTCCTTGTCATAATGTTTGTTCTCCTTGTCATAATGTCTGTTCTCATTGTCGTAATGTTTGTTCTCCTTGTCATAATGTCTGTTCTCATTGTCGTAATGTCTGTTCTCATTGTCGTAATGTCTTCTGTTCTCCTTGTCGTAATGTCTGTTCTCATTGTCGTAATGTCTTCTGTTCTCCTTTTCGTAATGTTTGTTCTCCTTGTCGTAATGTCTGTTCTCATTGTCGTAATGTCTTCTGTTCTCATTGTCGTAATGTCTTCTGTTCTCATTGTCGTAATGTCTGTTCTCATTGTCGTAATGTCTTCTGTTCTCATTGTCGTAATGTCTTCTGTTGTCCTTGTCGTAATGTCTGTTCTCATTGTCGTAATGTCTTCTGTTCTCCTTGTCGTAATGTCTTCTGTTCTCCCTGTCGTAATGTCTGTTCTCATTGTCGTAATGTCTTCTGTTCTCCTTGTCGTAATGTCTTCTGTTCTTCTTGTCGTAATGTTTGTTCTCCTTGTCGTAATGTCTGTTCTCCTTGTCGTAATGTCTTCTGTTCTCCTTGTCGTAATGTCTGTTCTCATTGTCGTAATGTCTTCTGTTCTCCTTGTCGTAATGACTGTTCTTCTAATTCAAGGTGAATGAGCGTCCGGGCCACTGGTGGAATGGATCGTGCTTGAGACCACTGAGGAAAAAGATTGTTTTGCATAATCTATGCATGTCATTTAAAAGTGGAGAACTTACAGCCTTGGTTGGGAGCTCAGGTAGGTTGTCCTTGTTGTACAGTTTGGTGGTCTACTGCTTTGACAACTCTCTTCACACCTGTATGCCCTGGGGTCGTCTCACGCTCCAGGAGGTTTAAAGTTCAAGACTTGACAAATTGCTCTATTCTCAAATTCATAGGTGTTTAATTAGAGTCCGGGCGTTAACAACATTGTCTCTATGGAAAATAATTATATTATCGCCTTATAGGCGTTATGTTTCGTGCGGCGATGTGGCCTTGTGGTGCGACGCTCGCTTTTAGATTGGGAGGTCCTGAGTTCGAGTCTCAGTCGGAAAAAAAGTGTAATGTCGCCTAACAGGCGTCATGTCTCGTTCTATATGTTACGTGTTGCTGCTTGTCAGGGACACTTTGTAAAGCGCAATGAGCACGTTAGTGGATATTGCGCTTTATAAAAGCTCAGGTTTTTGTATTTTAAATAATAATCGCAACTCTTAACCTGGTTGTCGAATATGAAAAAAAACACGTATTCAAAATGGTGGACAGAAAACTCGTCCTTCAATTATCGATCGATAAAAATGTTCCTCATCTTGGCAGCATTACCAGACCTGGGACTTTTCACGTCCCAGGTTTGAGAGTTTTTAAATTGATGAGGGTCATTTTAATAGCTCGATAGTTGAAGGACGGGTTTTCTGGCCACATTTTTCAACCCATGTTTTGTTAGAGCAGGATAGCAGGGGTCCGTTGTACAGAGACTTGGAGGCCGTTTGGAATCAATACGGTTCAGGGTTTTTTAAAGTGCTCAATTGATTTACATCTATTTTTATGTGGTTTTGTGGTCAAGAAATAACAATCGCCTCCATCTTTGTCGGTCCATGGGTCGAGGCCCAGTGACAGCGTCACGTGACCATAAGATGGCATGGCGGGAAACATTATTTTAAAAAAATCTTAGTCTTTTGTAGGCATGAGGGAGACATGCGACCGTCCGCGTTACACTGGAGTGCTTCAGTCACTGGCCACCTCGGTCTCTTTCTGAAATGTCAAGGCTTACGTTTGTGTTCAAGCACCAAATGGCACTGGATTTGAAGAGGTGCGAATCACAACACACAATAATATATTGATAATAATAATAATATAATAAATAATAATAATATAATAATAATAATAATAATAATAATAATAATAATAATAATAATATAATAATAATAATAATAGACTCATATAGAGCGCACGGTATCCTCAACAATGAGGTTCTTGGTGCTTTAAAGTACATCAACACAAAACAATATTTAAAGTACACGACATCAACAAAGAAATCTATTCAAAGATTTCTTGAAAATAGACAATTATTTGGATTCTGGGATGCTCTGTGGAGAAAAGGACTTTGTTGCCGGCCGCCTTTGTACGAATGCATAACCATTTAGTTAATAGTCTAGTCTGCCTGGTTACGATTTTTAGAGAAATGAACAGTTTCCTTTCATCAAAGTGGCCCAAAGATTTCTGGTTCACACAATGGTTGGCACATCTTGATCTAGAAAATGCATCTGAAAGAGGATTGTCTTGATAGAGCAGTAAAATTAGGTGCCCCAAACGTAAACAATAACAAGTTGCTAGTGATTTTCGTTAGGGACGGAATAATTTACGCACAATATAGGTCTCCCAATTTTGTAGTTTGAGTTGTAGGCAATACACTTTCAGTATTCAAAATATGTTTACATAAAATCTAACAGTTGCAGAAATAATAATATAAGACTAAATTATTCTGAAAATCAGGCTCCGAATAATTCTCGTTTTGTTCCCACCAGCGCAATAATTTGCTCTGGTCTAAAAATAGATAGACTGTAACTTTTGATAAATTTTACCTTTTGCTCCATAAAATATCCATATCTAGACATTATTTGATACATGATCAAGTATTTATGAATATGTGTTTCTTTTGCCACCTAACAGCCAAATTTTAAAGGTTATTTTTTTCTATAATTTACATTGGAACTTGAGCTGTCAAGACAGGAACATGTAGTTTGCCATGTGCTTCTAGACCTTTGTTTACGTTTGGGGCACCTAATTATACTGCTCTATAAGAAGAAGATTAATTATCATATAAGTATCGCTATCGTCGATTCCATGAAATAGTCGAATACGTGGATATTCTAAAGTGATCGTACGTGAGTCGATAGAAGCTCGGTGTGTGTAAAGTAATTCGTTTTCTTTAATCAAAGCCACAATTGAATAACATGGGTCCCAAACACACTCATTCACAGACATGCATGTCTTGTGACTACTTTCTCCTCGATGGCTTGAGCGCCATGTGATAAGTCACTGTTTCTTTTTTTTTTTTACGAAATTTTGTTTGACACTTTGTGTGGATATATGGTCTTGTGGTATGAAACTCGCTTTCGGTTCGGAAGATCTTGGTTTCGCGCCTCGCTCGGCGCATTGTTGAGTCCTTAAAAAAGGCTCTTTACTCACATTCTCTCACCGTACTCAGATGTAGAATGAGTACATTGCAGTTAACAGCATAGTCTCTGTTCAAAACAGAAAGTAATCACGCCCAGCAAGCGTCATGTCCCGTCTTACATGTTAATTGTTGCTATTGGCCTGGGACCCCTTGTAAAGCACTTTGAGCAAGTTTAGTGGATATTGCCCTATACAAAAGCTCATTTTTTAAAAAAAGATTCTTTATATTATAAATACATTGTTAAGATATTTGTTTTGGAAATGTTTTTATTAAGTTCAAGCAGAATATAAACTTTCCATACGTAAATATTATGTTATACCATGATTGTGCACAGAGACAATTTAGTGTGTAAATTAGGTGAGAGGTTAAATGTACACATATTGTGTGACAGGTGCTTTCATCGAAATTTCTTATCATTATTTTTGTTACAGGATCTGGCAAGACATCTCTCCTAGACGTCATATCCGGTCGGGCCACTGGTGAGGCGACGGGCGTTGTCTCTTACAAACATGAACAATGTACTCGCAGCATGATGCAACACACGGCCAGTTATGTACTGCAGGTGAGACAACGTGTTCCGTTACAACATTATTGTGGTCAACACACGGTCAGTTATGTACTACAGGTGAGACAACGTGTTCCGTTAAAACATTATTGTGGTCAACACACGGCCAGTTATGTACTACAGGTGAGACAACGTGTTTCGTTACAACATTATTGTGGTCAACACACGGTCAGTTATGTACTGCGGGTGAGACTATTCACCGTTAAAATATTATTGTGGTCAACACAATGTCAGTTATGTACTACAGGTGAGGCTACTTGCCCGGTGAAAACAATAAAATTACGTGCTCGGTTGGGTCTAAATGGTATGTTACCTGGATCACGTGATACAGAACATCTGTGCCTCAACTCGTAGGAGTACATGTAGCCCATTCCGTGACCAATCGCCCCATAATAGTGATATGTCGGAGTTAGTCCATCAGAGTGATAAGACACAGGAAGGCGGAGTTTATCCCGGTTTATATGGCGTAATACACATTGATTCATGCCTATATTCTCCTTTGATACTGCATTAGATTATCAAATTCATTGCTTTTTGATTGATCACATATATGTATGTATATATATATATATATATATATATATATATAATATGGATACATATATATGTTTATATATATATATATATATATATATATATATATATATATATATATATATATATATATATATATATATATATATCATTGCCTTTTTCACCATGGGTCAGGGTATAGGCCACAGACAAACAGTTTCCATCCTCCTCTATCCTGAGCTAACTTTTTTTTTTATCTCATTCCATGTCTTACCACTTCTCTGTATATCAGCTTCTTTAATTCTTCCTTTCGGCTTTGTCTGTTGTCCTTCATAAAATCTGTCATTCTAGAAACTCTTCGGTCGCCCAAGCTAAAAAACGTATTTGGTTTGTTTGTGCCGTCTGCGTTTCTGTAACGGTTTGAGTTATATAATATAATATATATTTGGGATTCCTTTATTTCTGTAATTTTTGTAATTAAATAGAATTGATACCGTTGCGTCAGCTTCATGAAGATAAAGGCGAAGAACAGTCCACGGTGTAGGTGGTTTTGCTGCCTTCCCGTCATGGCAATAGGCATAACTGACAGTATGTGAGAAGCTATTCTAGTTACAATATGTTCATGGATACAAAATTATAATCTTATCTTGTCTTATCTTATTAAAGGCTGAGCATAGGAATTATTCTTTAATTCATTAATTTTCTTATCGTTTTTGCTGCATAGGAAGTTTTGCCATTCGCTTCATGGAAAAAAAAAACAAACACACAAAAAAAAAATTAAAAATTGAGCTTTGATATAGCGCAACTTCACTAAACGTGCTCAAAAGCGCTTTACAATGGGGTCCCTAGCCAACAGCAACACTTACTATGTAGGATGAGACATGGTGCCTGCTAGGCGATATTATAAATTTTGCCGGAAAGAAAACCCGCTGTTAACGGCCCGCTACTTATTTTACCCCAGATTACGGTGATTGATTGTGAGTAAAGAACTTTCCCGAAAGACTCAATTATGGGTGCTCGGGACTCGAAGCCAGGACCTTCCGATCCAAAGGCTAGTATCAAACCACAACACCAAACAGCCGCACAAATCACGTAGCGAGTCACCATATTTTTACTCAGGTAAATAAGACGTTAGCTGAATTGTATAAACTATATGCAGACCAAATTGTCTTATTGATGTTGGGTTCCAGGCAGACCGGTTGTTGCCGTCCTTGACCGTCAGAGAAATGCTCACTTTCATGGCCAATCTAAAACTGCCAGGAAAATATACAGATGGACAAAGACAGGGGAAAGTAAGTTTACTAATATGTTATATTTCTTTTTAAGGCGTAGGGAGAGTTAAATTGAAGATGCTTAGGCGATACAATGTGATTTTTCCTATTTATCATGATATTCATTAAACGTGTCAAAGCTATTCATAAGGGTTCCAAGCATAAAGCAACACTTGTCATGTAGGACCAGTCATGGCATCTACCACCGTTATTTCATATATGTTTCGACATAGAAAACACTGTTATCGACCATGGAACCATTTTATACATGAGTGGGGAGAGAGAATGTGATTAAAGATACTTTATTAAAGAAAACTTTGCACCACCTAAAGCGGGAATTGAACCAGTGATCCACAGGTCTGAAGACGCATGTTCTATCGCAAAGGCCACAAACCCTGACCTTGAAGCTGATTTAAAAACAAAACAAACAAGCTATGACGTCAAACCATGTCACGATTATACAGGAACTCCAAAGTTTTATGAATGGCCAAACCCTAGAAAGACACGTCGTTAAAAATTTGGCCCAAAAGTCGTCCTTAATATATTGATGGATTTAAATGACCCTCATCCTGGTAAAGAATTATTATTATTATTATTATTATTATTATTATTATTATTATTATTATTATTATTATTATTATTATTATTATTATTATTATTATTATTATCATTACTAAAGAATCTCTCAAATCAGGGACTTCGCGAAGTGTAACTCTGGACCCAGGTATGAGACCCAGGTATGAGACCCAGGTTTGAGACCCAGGTTTGAGACCCAGGTTTGAGACCCAGGTATGAGACCCAGTTTTGAGACCCAGGTTTGAGACCCAGGTTTGAGACCCAGGTATGAGAGGGCTTTTTTGCCAAGATGAGTCTTATCTAAATCGATCGTTTATTGAAGGAGGAGTTTGCTGGCCAAATATTTTAATGGAGATCTTTCAAGACTACGGGAGTTCAGTTGTAAACCAAAGTCAAAAGACTTTCATTGAGTTCTTATGCTTTAGTTGGCTAAAATGTACAGACTTTCATCAAATAACAACAATTAGACATGGAAAGCCAAGTCCTAAAATTACTTAAGTCACAGGACGCTCGTTTTGTAGTATTAGGACACGGCACTTGGATTTTGCTTATCATGAACAAAATTGCTGTGTGAACAGAGCTGACGTACTCTGGAAAATCAGATATTAAAAAATTTGGCCAGAAAACTCGTCCTTCAAATATCGATCGATTTAAATGACTCTCATCATGGCAATAACTCTCAAACCCGGGACTTCGGCGAAGTCCCGGGTTTGAGAGTTTTAACCATAATGAGAGTCATTTAAATCGATCCACATTTAAAGGATGAGTTTTCTGGCCAAATTTTTAAATTCTGAGTTCTTCAATTTCGACTTTGTCGATCGATATTTTCATTGGATGAATGAAGGTTATTTCGAGTCTTGTTTCTCCGGACGTAACACCGTTGTAAAGCGATGAGTCACGTGCAATTGTTTCATTCAGCTTTTCGTTCTTTTCTTCTTGACTTTATGTTTCATATTGCGACAGATTGCTGTTTCATATTGCAACAGATTGCTGTTTCATATTCCAACAGATTGCTGTTTCATATTGCAACAGATTGCTGTTTCATATTTCAACAGATTGCTGTTTCATATTGCAACAGATTGCTGTTTCATATTGCAACAGATTAATAGTATGTCTAATTAGTGACGTCATCGCCAAAGTATTAACCCTTCTATGTTAAGACGGAGACTCTCCTAAATGATAAAACATCAACTTATTTGTCTGAATAAAACTGTAGGCCTCGAGGTTATAAACAATAAAGTTGTAACAATGAAAACGTGATGAGTCTGGAGGTCTGAGGTTCGATGCCCAACCAAAGCAGGCCGGTTTTTATGGGATTGTTGTTTTATTTCTTCCTTCTATTTTCGCTCTGCTTTGTCTGGCACTGTCTCACTCAGACTTGTTCATATCTTTGTCTTCCACGATCTCCTTATTCCACCTCCTCGTGTCATTATTGTACATATTGTTCATATCTTTGTCTTCCACGATCTCCTTACCTCACCTCCTCGTGTCATTATTGTACAACCCATTGGTATTCTGCATCCCAAATCATGATCGCCAATTTCAGGATATTTGGCCCGGCCGTGCTATAAAAATAAGAGATTACTTGGTTTTGTCCTGGTCCTGGTCCGATGCCCAGGATGAGAGGGAACCAGTCAAATGTATAGTTGTAAGATGACATATTTTCCCTTGTAAATCTTCTCTCTGTTATGCACTGTATTATGTTATATTTATACTATATATGATTTGTAAAACAATTGAGTGCATTCCTCTTAGTGGGGACATGTTCTTGTATCAGGGTGATACTTTAGTGATCTCAAACTTAATACTTTGATGGCGTGCTCTTGGAATCTACATCTGTTTCTTATTTGAACCACTTCCCCTTTGTCTTACCTTTTCTTGGGTGCTTTAATTGTAATTCTAGAACTTTGTACTATCCCATTTTCGTCCTTTTTACTGGCGCTGATATGACCTTAATGTGTTGTAAGCGCCTACAACCCTTAAAAACAACCAATCAAAGAAGAGACGTATGGTAGTGAGATTCATGAAAAACTAATGGGATTTCAGGTGGACTCCGTGCTGTTGGATATGGGACTGAACCACGTGGCCGATACAAGAATTGGCGGGGCTGTCATAAGGGGCGTGTCGGGTGGAGAGAAAAGACGAATCACCATCGGAATCCATCTCCTCAAAGATCCAGGTTCGTATCCGACACCATTTTGGTTAGAGATGGCGGTGTGAGTATGTAGACAAATAAATAAATAAATAAATAAATAATTAATTATTTAATTAATTTCCCTTTATTCAGTCAATAAGAGACATTTTTCTTTGGGTCTAGGGAAGACTGGAATAACCCTGACATCAGCCGCAGTGTAGCACCGCAAAATAAGCTAGGGCGAGGTGACTTGCTCAAGACCACACAACACAGCGGGTATTCGAGCTCGGTACCTTTCGGTTATAAAGTAAAGAGCGTACCGCTGAGCCACACGGCTCCCCAAGACCATGCACATCCACACACAAGTCCTGTATAATCACTTCATCGACGTTGATGTCAGTGTGAAGTAGGAACATTACGTAATTACCTACTATCTAGAAATTCCCATTCATGACGTCTAAGAATAACCGACATATATGTTGTATAAACGTCCCATTATAAACGTCTAAGAATAACCGACATATATGTTGTATAAACGTCCCATTATAAACGTCTAAGAATGACCGACCTATATGTTGTATAAACGTCCCATTATAAACGTCTAAGAATAACCGACATATATGTTGTATAAACGTCCCATTATAAACGTCTAAGAATAACCGACATATATGTTGTATAAATGTCCCATTATAAACGTCTAAGAATAACCTACCTATATGTCGTATACATGTCCCCTTCATGACGTTTAAGAATAGCATACCTATATGTCGTATAAACGTCCAATTCATGACGTCCAAAACGTCATATACTTGACATTTAATACGTCACCGCTTGACGTCTCAAACGTCAAATACCTGGTGTGGCATGCTTTCAGCATAATTATAATCAACTCACGTTGTCAATGATTTCATTCTTATAAATGTAGGCGACAGTTTTAAAATTGGTATACTATTTTTCCTTTTTAATACAAATCGAGATCGTATGGAAATGAACAGATACCAAAAGAGCTACACCATCACTATTGAGCATTTAAAAAATTGAGCTTTTATATAGGGCAATATCCACTAAGCGTGCTCAAAGCGCTTTACACGGGGTCCCTGGCCAAGAGCAACATTTAATATGTAGAACGGGACATGACGCCTGTTAGGCGATGTTATTTTTTTTCGGACAGAGACAACGCTGTTAACGGCCAGGTACGGTGAGAGAATGTGAGTAAAGAGCCTTTTTCACGGACTCATCTATGCGCTGGGAGAGGCTCGAACACAGGCCCTTCCGATCCGAAAGCTAGTGTCAAACCACTAGACCACATAACCGCACAAATTATTGATGTCAGCATTGACATTATCTCAACACAAAAGAAGCTAATCTGTAAAAAAAGAATCATTCAACCAATGCTTAAAAGAAAAGTTACACAAAGTTAGGAACCAAAAATCTACACTAAGCAGAGAGAGAGAAAAAAAATCTACTGTCAACTAACCAATACCCACCTCAATAACTCCGAACAACTATAATTCCCCCCCCCCCCCCACCCCGAGCCGCCATCTTTGCACAGCATCCATTTACACACTTGCACATATTCGTACAAACACACACACACACACACACACACACAAATTAGCACTATAATAAACATGGGGAAAACATCAAAATGTATCCATAGAAACGACTTTTCCCATTTCATTCCGGCCTGACGACCCCAAACGGAGAAACACCATTGTCGAAAAATAGATGTAAGAAGCGTAAGATCATATATACATATATATAAGATTATAAAAACAAAAACCATAAAAAATAGTGCTCAACATTTTGATATAATAGGCTATTTATAAAACATTTCAAGTATAATTATTATCAACTTCTACAATATTCTTTCAAGCATTCGCTCTCATCAAGATGTCCTGATGAGAGCGAATGCTCGAAACAAAGTTTTAGAAGTTGATCAGTATCATACTTGAAATTTATATATATAAACATACACACACACAAACACACACACACACACACACACACACACACACACACACACACATATATATATACTTGACGCTCTATCGTGGAGTTTATTTTGCTGGACAATATTATGTATTGAATGTACTTGTTGCTAATTTTAATTCCGTTTGGTGAATGTGATGTTTTGGGGAGTGGGTGTGACGTTTCGGGGGAGGGGGGGGGGGGGGTGACGTTTCGGGGGAGGGGGGGTTGGTGGGACGTTTCGGGGGAGGGAAGGGGGGTTGGTGTGACGTTTCGGGGGAGGGGGTGGGTGTGACGTTTAGGGGGAGGGGGGTGGGTGGGTGTGACGTTCCGGGAAGAAGTTCTGAAAATGGCAGGGAAGGAGAGAGATAAACGTAAATTGTGTGTTTTATTTATAGAATGTAATCAGAGCAAGTCATCGGACACAGCAATGAGTGTCCAAAACCACAGGAACTGTCTTTCAAAAGCCAATCACATGAAAACATCGAAGGAAGATTCTGGGAATGCCATGAAGGCCGTTCCTAAAACTGGGAAGTATTGATGCTTCTTCCAAAAGACTGAAAGTTTGAACCTGACGCACAGGAACTAGTATCTATCTTGTATGCGGCTATGTGGTCTAGTGGTATGACACTAGCTTTCAGATCGGAAGGTTCTGGGTTCGAGCCTCGGTCGGCGCATAGTTGAGTCGTTGGAGAAGGCTCTTTCGTCACATTCTCTCACCGTACTCAGGTGTAAAATGAGTACCTGGCCGTTAACAGCGTTGTCTCTGTTCGAAAAAAGTGTAATATCGCCCAACAGGCGTCATGTACCGTCCTACATGTTAAATATTCCTGTTGGTCAGGGACACCTTGTATAGCTCTTTGGGCACGTGTTGTGGATATTGCGCTATATAAAAGCTCAATTTTTTTTAAATTTGGAAATTGGCTTGGTGAACGATATATTGTCGAGGTTCAATTAGTTCGTTTTTATATGCTTAGTCCTGAAAACTGTTGAATGCAGGGATAGATGGTATTCGTTGTTAATTAAAAATCATCAACTTTGAAATCTTCCACTGGGCCATTCAGTAATAGTTCACTTTGATGCCACCGACAGGTAGAAATTCATCTATCCAAATATACAAGGTCCTCTATCGGTAACACAATATATTTTCAGATACACATGTATGAACACGGTCCTAAAAACTTGAGCTTTTATATAGCGCAATATTCACTTAAAGCGCTTTACAAGGGGTCCCTGGTCAACAGCAACATTTAACATGTAGGACGAGACATGACGCCTGTTAGGCGATATTACAATTTTTCGGACAGAGACAACGCTGTTAACGGCCAGGTCCTCATTTTACACCTGAGTACGGTGAGAGAATGTGAGAAAAGAGTCTTTTCCAAAGACTCAACTATGCGTCGAGCGAGGCTCGAACCTAGGACCTTCCGATCCGAAAGCGAGTGTCATACCACTAGACCACATAGCCGCACAAACGCGAATACAATTATAATTGAAGGTTGGTCTTCCAAATCATATTAAGTCGATATTTCTCCTTTTTGAGATTTATCATCCACGATATAAATTGAAATATACATTTTATAGTTCCCATCAATTGACACATGGATTCCTCTAGATGTATATGTATTTGAAGTTTAAATGTGATAAAATACAGCTCCAAATGAGAAATTAAGGGAAACAATCCTCAAGAATTCAAAATGGAGAAAAGCGGAGTTAAGAAGTTTTGTAAAACCAGAGTTATAAACCGTCCATACTATCTGGTAGGAATAGTGAATGAATCATGTCTTCAAGGTCACAGTGGATCCAAGGTGTTTCTCTTACAAATTGCAAGCGAATTCATTAATATTTGATAATATATTACTGTGTTCGACAGAAATTTTGTTACTGGATGAACCGACCTCCGGTCTTGATGCTTTTACAGCTAGAAACTTGGTCAGCAGTATGGCTGAATTGGCTCATAAGGGAAAATTGGTGATCATGTCCATTCACCAGCCAAGGTTGGATTTTTATTGAAACGATTGGATAAGAATGTCTATCTATCCATCTATCTATGTATCCATCTGGCTATCCATCTCTCTATCCATCTATCCATCTATCCATCTATGTATCCATTATCTATCTATATATCTATCTATCTATCTATCTATCTATCTATCTATCTATCTATCTATCTATCTATCTATCTATCTATCTATCTATCTATCTACCTATATATATATATATATATATATATATATATATATATATATGTATCCATCTATCTATCTATATATCTATCCATCTATCTATCTATCTATCTATCTATCTATCTATCTATCTATCTATCTATCCATCTGTCTATCCATCTCTGTATCCATCTATCCATCTATGTACACACCTATCTATCTATCTATATTTCTATCCATCTATCTATCTATCTATCTATCTATCTATCTATCTATCTATATATATATATATATATATATATATATATATATGCACGCATATAACTTTCTGTCTATCCATCTATGCGTCCATCTATATGTATCCATCCCATCAATCTATCTATCCATTTAAGTATCAATCTATCTATCTATCTACCTATTAACCATCTATCTATTTATTTATCTATGCATCTATCTTTCTATCAGTCTGTCTATATATATATATATATATATATATATATATATATATATATATATATATATATATATCCATCTGTCTATCTATCTATTTATCTATCTATCTATCTGTCTATTTATCTATCTATCTATCTATCTAATTCTCTATCTATCTATGTATCTGTTTATATTTCTATATATCTACTATCAATCTAAATATATATCTATCTACGCTACCTATTTAGCTATCTATCTGTCTATTTACCTGTCTTTCAATCTGCCTATCTATCAATCTACTATCAATCTATCTGTCTATTCTGTATCCATCTATCCATTTCTCTCTATATATCTATCTGTCAATCAATTTCTCTCTATCTCTCTTTCGCTCTTCATCTCCTTCTCTCTCTCTCTCTCTCTCTCTCTCTCTCTCTCTCTATATATATATATATATATATATATATATATATATTCTTTCTTTCTTTTTCATCGTCTGTTAATCCATTCACCTATCTGTCCATAAACTGATCAATATATAGTTCTGTTAGCTTTCCATTCATCTGTCCAACTATCTAATTATTTGTATGTATAATAATATATATATATATACATATATATATATATATATATATATATATATATAATTATTTTTACCACTATTATTATTGCTTATCTCAGGTTCACATTCGTCGAGAAATGTCACATGAAAGACAATGATAGAGATAGATCGTCTCTACAACTTTAAATAAAGTTGCTTATATGTTGCTCATGTCTTTAGAATCTCACAGCTGCATTATAAGACAGTACCTATGTTGAAAATTGAAATTAAATATTTTTCTAACTATTATTTATGGTATTCAGATCAGACATTTTCAAGCTTCTGGATAAACTAGCAATGCTGACCATTGGTCAAGCTGCCTTTTTTGGCAGTCCACGTGAACTTGTGCCATATTTTACTAGAATTGGATTTCCTTGCCCGAAGAATGAAAATCCAATTGACATTTATGGTAAGTTTTCCTTCGTAGAATTGGTTAAGGACAATTGTATCAATAAAAGATAAAGTGGCGACATGACAGAGGGATATAGTCTTGGCTTCATAATCAGAATTAAGCAAGTTCAAATCCCAATGTGGTGTTTGTGCCGTTACAATGTTGCTTATTAGTCCTCTCCTGTAATTGATATACCAAAGACAAATCTTCGCATTTGTGATAAATTGAGACAATTTGATTCCATATAATTGTTTGATTTTTTGTCATTACAATTTTTAAATGATGTAATGGGATATTCGATGCTTCAAAGGGATCAGAGTGAGATAAATGTCATAAGAAAGTCAAACAAAGTGAAATCTTAAATAGAGAGGCTTTAGGAGAGCGTTGATCTCTTTTGTCTCCTGTAACAAAGATAACGTAACCTGAAATACGTGTCGTTATCTGAGACAATTTAGCATTAGCAAAATATTTCTGCAGCTCTGACTAAAAAAAATAAATTAAAAAGCGGTTGCGGATATAATGAGATTGGAGAGGTAGTTTTGCCATTAAAGATGGTTGTGGTTGGTGATACAGCATATTTGATAGTGACTATAGCCATGGAATGGTGATGATTATCACGATGTTGATTGGATGGGTTATGTATTGAGCTTTATATAGCGCAATATCCACTAAATGTGCTCAAAGCGCTTTACAAGGGGTCCCTGGTCAACAGTAACATTTAACAAGTAGGACGGGACATGACGCCTGTTAGGCGATATTACAATTTTTCGGACAAAGACAACGCTGTTAACGACCAGGTAATAATTTAACACCTGAGTACGGTGAGAGAATGTGAGTAAAGAGCCTTTTCCAAGGACTCAACTATGCGCCGAGCGCAAGGCTCGAACCCAGGACCTTCCGATCCGAAAGCGAGTGTCATACCACAAGAACACATAGCCGCATGTACATTCAATACTTTCAACAGAGGTGACTTTGCCTGTTGAGGTCACTTCGGTTTCGGAGCAATTTGGGGCAATTTGGAGCAGTATAGAGAAATGTGGGAAAATTTGGGACAAATTGGAACAAGTTGGAGCAATTTGGAATAATGTGTGGCACTATTAGACAATTTAGAGCAATATAGAGCAATTTAGAGCAATATAAAGGAATTTGGGACAAATTGGAACAAGTTGGAGCAATTGATAGTGTGGCACTATAGACAATTAGAGCATAAAGGAATTTGGGGCAATTTGGAGCAATTGGGGATTCCTAGACTTGTTGCGACCATTTCCATTTTAGAAGACTTGTTTTGTTTCTATTTAAAAAAAAAAATGAATTTGACAAGACGTACATTTTACTTTGTTCAAATCAATCAATTTAACTTGACGGGATTAGACAGAACATACTCTGGTACTATGTTAATTTTTTTTTATTGTAAGAAGCTTTGATGCAATTGTATAGAAATCGTTATTCTAAATGTACATTATTATTATTATTATTTATTATTATTATTATTATTATTATTATTATTATTATTATTATTATTATTATTATTATTATTATTATTATTATTATTATTATTATTATTATTATTATTATTATTATTATTTTATATTATTATTATATTATTATTATTATTATATTATTATTATTATTATTATATTATTAATTATTATTATATTATTATCATTATTATTTTATTACTACTACTACTACTTTTATGTAAATTGTACTATTTTTACATGTTCAAGTGGACGTTGTGAGCGTTGACAGGCGGACGCCTTCTAGAGAAAGATCCACACTCCATAGAGTGAAAAAAGTGTGCAATGCCTTTTCTAATTCGGACATGCAGGTAGACATTGTCAGGAACATTTCCTCTGGCCTCAACTACCACTTCACCGAGATGATGGAACCCAGACCAGTGTCTGGACCATCTTGGTGGATGACTTTCCATACTCTACTGGTGTGAGTGGTCACGTGCTTGGATGCAACCGGGGGGGGGGTCGTTACTTTTGGGATTTTATTATCATTATGAGGCAAAAAAACAAACCAAACAGAACTACCTCTTCTCTCTCTCTCTCTCTCTCTCTCTCTCTCTCTCTCTCTCTCTCCCGTTTATTGCGCCAAATTATCTATCATCACCACCATCATCATCACCACCATCATCATTATCATCATCATCATCATCATCATCATCATCATCATCATCATCATCATCATCATCATCATCATCATCATCATCAGCATCATCATCATCATCATCATCATCATCTTCTTCTTTCTTCTTCTTCTTCTTCTTCTTCTTCTTCTTCTTCTTCTTCTTCTTTCTTCTTCTTCTTCTTCTTCTTCTTCTTCTTCTTCTTCTTCTTCTTCTTCTTCTTTTTTCTTCTTCTTCTTCTTCTTCTTCTTCGTCTTCTTCTTCTTCTTCTTCTTCTTCTTCTTCTTCTTCTTCTTCTTCTTCTTCTTCTTCTTCTTCTTCTTCTTCTTCTTCTCCTTTTTCCATCTTGATAAATTTGCCTGGAACAACATTTTGTTGCATACTATGGTTACTTATCTGTGTTTGTGTGGCTGTTATTGAGGGATTCAGAAAATAAATAATCTGATTAAAACCTGTTTTCATAAATGTATAGGATTTTTTAAAAAGTATATTTTGATAGTTAGACGAATATAACTATTATTGCTTAATTAAGTGTCATGCTATGTTTTGACCCAATGCCTCCCACATCCCGACTTGATAAAGTTAGTTTAAACGAGGTTCAACTATAATATTCCAGTTATAGCGTTATACCCTTGTAAAGCGCTTTGAGCGTATTTAGTTGATATTGCGCTATTTAAAGCTCAATTAAAAAAAAAATTATAGACGTGAAGATTGTTATCATTAAAAAAACACTGGATATTTCGACTAATATTATTTTTATATCTATAAATATCAAAATTTCAAGAATTTTCATTCAATTCCATTTCTATCGTTAGTTCGCCTTGACATATATAACTTATCGCATCAAAATGGTGTTAAATCAGCTTGAACCAGATGCCAAAAAAGTTGCTTAGAATTGGTTTGAGTAATGAAATCAGATTTCACTTCTTGTTGTCTGTCTTCCAATTCTTTGCAGTTGTAACAACTGTACTGCTTTAGTCCAGAAAAAAACGTGTATTGAAATAATTAGGCAGAAAACTCGCCCTTCAAATATCTTGGCAAAAACTCTCAAAGTGTGAGAATTTTTGCCAAGATGAGGGTCATTTAAATCGATCGATATTTGAAGAACGGGTTTTCTGGCCAAATTTCTAAATACGCCTTTTTTCTGGACTTTTGCAGTCAGCATTTAAATCAACCGTCACACTAGCAGTTTTCGGGCGTTGGTTTAAATGACCAGATTGAAGCGTTAGGTAACATATTTGAAATAGTAACAATACGACTGTCTTTATGCCAGAGATAATTATTTCCTTGTTATTTTTCCCCAGACGCATGAATATCCATCTGTACAGAGACAGAGGCGCATGGCTAGGACGCCTGATATTTTTGCCTCTTTTTGTTCCATTCATCGTGGTATTCCTTGGACACCTCAAACATAACCAGGGCTCTATTCAGGACAGATTTGGTTTGATCTATCAAGCCACGCAGACCTCACCGTTTATGGGCTTGACTAGCGCTGTCGGGTTGTGTAAGTCGTGACAATAGGGTTCAACAGTCGTGACGTCGCTTCCCCTCGTAATGGCGCATGGTAACTGGTTCTAATCTATCGTAACAATGGCGGACTCCATTATCTCTATCGCCGCCCTTATGAAATATTTCTCTGAGGAGCATAAAAGTGTTTTCAGAGGAGAAAAACATTATAAATCTGATCACATGTCTGATTACATGACATGTGAAAAGGTTATAGCCAGCATGAATGATAAAAAGTACCGATTTTCTTAGTTTAGAATCAAGCTGCTGGTTGCTGGACGGAGTGACATCAGACTGTTAAATCCTATTGGAATAACTTTCAATAAAGGAGAGAACTGAAAACACGTTAGTATTGCCCAGTCAAATATATCTCGTAACTATCAAAGAGTCACCTTAAATAAATGTGCTACAATCTAACATTACACATAACAAGCACATTGTGCTTGTCACACTCTTTTTATAAAAACAAGATTTAAGAGTTAGGCATAAAATCGGACCATTCTTCAGAAGTCCCAGGTTTGAGAATTTTTGTCAAGATGAGTGCCAGTTTAATGGATGGATATATCCAGGACGAGTTTTCTACCCGCAATTCTAAATACGTGTTTGTCCAGAGTATGGAAGATGTCACGTGACTTATGATATTTTATCTCTTGCATCATACTCACCTTTAGTTTTATGTTATTTTTGTTCTTGTTCATCTCAAAGTTCCAATCCTTCGTGAGTTGATGTATCGTGAATGTCACGATGGGTTGTATTCAACTGGGACATTCCTCTTGGCCTACTACATTCATGTTTTACCATTCAACATTGTAACTGTGTGCTGTTTCTCATCAGCACTTTATTGGTAAGTATTGGTAAATTTTGGTAATTATAACTGTTTGCTGTTTCTCATTAGCACTATATTGGTAAGTGTAACTGTGTGCTGTTTCTCATCGGCACTATATTGGTACGTTTTCGTAAGTGTAACTGTGTGCTGTTTCTCATCAGCACTATATTGGTACGTTTTGGTAAGTGTAACTGTGTGCTGTTTCTCATCAGCACTATATTGGTACATTTTGGTAAGTGTAACTGTGTGCTGTTTCTCATCAGCACGACATTGGTTTACACTGAAAATCTCTGAAACCATTAGCTATTTTTCAATCTCGTTTGAGGATCACAAATAATCTAAGAGTGTTATCTTTCACACTCATGATATTTCCCCATCCTTTCAATCGGGTAAGGATTTGTTTTCAAAGAGTAATTTTATCGATCAGATTATGAGTGAAGTTGTGATGCCCTTATAAAATAAACTCTTCTATAATGTTTGGAAATACACATGAATAGATTTGTTTCTGCTATTAGAGTAAAAGAGATGACATCATGCTATATCACAAAGTGTTCTTTTCTAATTAATATAAATTATAAGCGCTTAGAGTCTGGTGTCTCGGAGTTTCAGCGATATAACCTTTCAACATTCTTTTTTTTATTATAAGACAAAATCATATATAACCAGTTTGGTTAAAGAATATATTTGTATTTAATGTATTTAGGATACCCATTCCAATTCATCAAACTAAATAAAGTTGAGTAATTCTAACGTCTTTTTGAAATGCGTCATATGATTGGACAATTTAGAGTGGCGGAGACCAGATAACGAGCGGTTTAGTCTGTCAGTTATAATTGTCCAGTCGAGAGGGGACATCTTTTAATTGTATAGACCCCGCGAGGACCGGCTGTTGGTCAGAACACCCCAAGACCTGTGATTAGCCAAATCAATGAATGGAGTTCTTAAGTTCTATAAAAGACATCTCACAAATTGAACACAATTCCAGAAGGGCAGGTATCTAATCGCTTAGAATTAAACATTAGCGATTTTGTGTCGTAAATACATCACTGGCATTCTTCTCTCTCTCTCTCTCTCTCTCTCTCTCTCTCTCTCTCTTTCAATTTTAGATCTATTTTGACATGCAGTTCTTTCTAGCCATATTTGAATAATAGATACATTGTTGCGTCGAACTTTATGATACAACTAGATTTGCTTCGGCCATTAGAGTAAAAGAGATCACATGATGACGTGTCACATAATTTTCTTTTCTAATAAATCGGAAACCTGGGACTGTTTCTTTTCTTGATTGACAGGATCGTAGGGATGAATGATGAGTTTTACTTGTTTGGGGTGTTCACATTTGTCAACATTGTTCTCATTCAATACGGGGAGATGACAGGTGTCGCCATGATGGCTTTGTTCAAAAATCCACAAGTTGCCTACAACACAACCTGTCTCCTCTTGTCAGCTTCCGGCCTTCTGTCCACGGGGATTCTAAGGTAAGAACTGTCGTGTGCCTGTTTTTGGTATCTTCTTAGTTAAGGCATTTATTCTCTTATCGCATCGTGCCATTTTGTAAGCAGTTATTCTAAAGAAGGTGGCTTCTTTTTTTACAAAACGTCGTTGCTATTTGACTGGCTTTTTTATGAAACTGTAACAATGTAACCCCAAAGGGTATATATATATATAATTTGAATATATGACAGGTTTCAAATTTCAGTGATGACCTTGGCTGAACGCAACTGTTTGATTTTAATTGTGTTTTTGCATGTTGTTTCCTCAGATCCATCGACAATATGACAGTCGTTCTACAATGGGCTGGCTACATCCCAGTCCACAAGTATACCACCGAAATTATTGTGGTCAACGAGTTTTACAACACCGAGTTTGAATGTTCTGATGCGAATGGTAAGTGACATTGACTTTTACATTCTGATTCTGTCCATCAAGTAAATATAGTACTCACATTCAATGGGAAGATGGAATATGGCGATGCGAGTCAGACTTGGGAAACCCCAAGTCGCATCCCCGAATTCCGTCTTCTTCAAGTATTACGTCTGTGTTTATGATAAGACAAAAAATGGAAGAGAAAATATGTCTCGTCCTCCTGATGCCACTTAAATTAACATTCATCCATAATTTGTTTTTCTATTCTTGCTCTCCAGGAACACAATGCATTCAAAATGGCGACAAGGTGTTGTCGTTCTACTACCCAGAGGCTCAGAGTCATATGGACAGGAATTTTGGTGTCCTTGGTGGATACACAGTTGGCGTTGGTTTATTTTCCTGGCTGATGTTCAAGCTTCGGGGAATCCCAAGTTTGCATTGATGGTGCTTTGAATTGGTGATGTCATGTCACCTTATCACCTTATCAACATGCGTACAGGAGCTTTATCAATTATCAATGTCGTTGTTGACTATACTCATACCATGAAATTATGATTATAACTTTTATTTTATTATGCTGAAAGCTTTTATATCGGTCGATTTCCGCGACATCAGACTGATTCTACGTGCTTAAATTATAATTACTTTAGCTGAAACATAATCACTAACACACACGCACACACAAGCACACACATACACAAACATGCACACAAACACACAAAACAACACAAACCAGGCGTCTATATTGTGTCTCATATTATCTACTAAACTCGAAACAGATAAGTTTAAGCGAACGTTTAAAAATAGAAACGATTCTTCTTCGCGTATGCTCTCTGGTAAGGCGTTCCAAACAGAGGGCAAAAAGATGAGAAAAGTATCTCATTCAAGCTTTTTCGAGTATTCAGTATTCGAGGGACAACTAGTTTGGTGGAATCACTGGCCAAACATTAGGTGCGGGGTTTGAATTTCTTTCAATTGGTTCTGAAAGGTAGGAAGGGGCAGTACCTTCAAGACAACGATACAATCAAACAGAAGCTTTGGATTTAATCCTTTTCTCAACAGGCAGCCAATGGTGAAAGTTAGAAGGTATCAAATTACGAAATTAAAGAGCAGACACAGGTATAAGATAAGGATCTTAACACGTGTGTGTGTGAAATGTGTCAGACAAAGCAAGAAAAACCATCCCGAAAAATCAGTCTACCTCGACTGGGGATCGAACCTCAGACCTTCTGATTACCGGTCAAACCTGGAGCCTCTGTGGTGTAAGGTAGCACGTTTGACCAGTAATCAGAAGGTTTGAAGTTCGATCCCCAGTCGAGGTAGACTCTCTTGTATTTTTCTTTCTTTCTTTTTTTCTGGCACCTTTTATACAAACTTGTTCAGATAATACGAAAGTCTATATTCGTTATTTTCAATAGATCCGAAACATCTATATACAAACGAAAGTGTACATTAGATAATAGACTGTACTATTGTGCATATTCTGATCATAGTTGGATTATATCGGTTCCGGAGAGACAGAATGAACGTTTGGTGTGTTATGTCTGATGCTAATAAATATAAATTCAGCATTAGCTATGAGGTCCAGCGTGGCTCGGCGGTAAGATCTTTGCTTCGTACCCAAACGGTACCGAGTTTGAAGACCCGCCGCTGAGCTGCATGGTCTTGAACAAGTCACCTCTCCCTAGCTAAGTTTGTGTCGCTGCACTGCGACTGACGCATGAGTCTTGCCAGTCTTCCCTTGGATTGGAACGACGTGTGCATTAATGCAGGTCTGACATCCATTTTGGGCCTAATTCAACATTGTTGTATTGGGCAATAATTTCGTCATTTAAAAACAAAATTCCATCACATCAACGAGCCCAAAATAAATAGGGTTATCAGACCTTCAAATAAGTACACGCTGGACTAGACCCGAAAGACAAACCTCCCCAATGATATGAATAAAGGGAATTTATACATTTTGAATTCATTTTAAATTTCATGATAAAAAAGTGATCTCCGTTTCAGTCGTCCATCTTTTTCCTCTAAATCAAAATGGAGGAAAACAAAACTTGATAAAACTTGGGCGGGAACAAGAAGGTTCACATTAATGGACCTCCAATTTGTCATCATTTCCCAAGGTCAAATTATTTAGTGACCCACTTGTTACCCGTCGCTTCAAACCAGTACTACATAGATACGGTCTAGGGGATGGCACGTGACTCTATAGCCAGATCTCGGCCGTACTCGGGAAAAACACACATTTTAAAATTTGGCCAGAAAACTCGTCCTTCAAATATCGATCGATTTAAAAGAGCCTCATCTTGGCAAAAAAAAAAAACAACAACAACAAAATTCTCAAGCCTGAGACTTTGCGAAGTCCCAGGTTTGGTAGTTTTCTCCCAAGATGATGGTCATTAAAAATAAAAATAAATAAAATTCCCTTTAGTCATCCCACAGGGGAAATTTGTCTCTAGGGTCTAGTCCAAGGGAGAACTGGAATAAACCAGGCGTTGACCCATACTTAAAGGATGATTTGTCTGGCCTAAACTTAAAATTGGTTTTATCCAGAGTACGGCAGATCTGTGAGACTATGAGACATAGTTTGTTGATATAAAACACAATGAATATAGATTGATAACTATATATATATATATATATATATATATATATATATATATATATATATATATATATATATACATCCACCAAACGTGCTGAGTGCGCTTTACAAGGCGTCCCGGGCAAACAGCAACATATAACAATTAGGACGTGACATTATATAATAATATAATATTCATTTTATTCATCCCCATGGGGAAATTTGTCCTTTGGGTCTATTCCAAAGGAAGACTGGAATCACCCAGGCGTCAGCCGCAGAGCAGCGCGGCAAAGTGAGCTAGGACGTGATGACTTGCTCAAGACCACATAGCGGTCGAATTCGGTACCTTTCGGGTACGAAGCAAAGATGGTACCGCTGAGCCACACCGCCCCACATGACGTCTGTTAGGCAATTTTACAATTTGTTTCAGTTATAGAACGCTGTTAAACGAGAGCTTTAAACTTGAGTTTTTATAAATCGCAAATCCACCAAGCGTGCTCAAAGGGCTTTACAAGGGGTCCCTGATCAACATTAACAAGCACCATATAGAACGGGACGCCTGATAGGACAGGCACTCTTTTTACACCTGAATACGGTGAGAGAATGTGAATAAAGAGCCTTTTCCAAGGACTCAATTATGAGCTTCCGGAACACTCGGACAGTAGAGCCACGCTCTCCCCGGCAAGGTCGAGGGTTCGATCCCCCCATCGTCGCGAAATTTTTTTATTTTGTATTGTCTTCTACATTCCTAATCACCTCATTTCCGGTTTGCCCAAATGTTCAAGGTATGTGAAACTGTAAAAGAAATAACCCAAGTGAATGACAAAAGCAAAGTGGATTCGACGGGGGATTTTGACCTGAAAAACTGAGGGATTCCAATAGTCTTCAACAGTCGTAAAGTCACTTCCTTCCTAATGACGTATGGTAACTTAGTAACACTGGCTCTAAACTATCGGAACAATGGCGGACGTCGTATGAAATATTTCTCCGGCGAGCTTAAACGCGTATCCAGAGGGAAAAAAAAACATAAATTTGATCATGTTTTGACTTTTACACATTCTGATCAGAAGGCATATGAAAAGGGAATGAAAAGTTTTAGGCAGCATGAAGAATAAAAAGTAATGATTTTCTTTGTTTAGAACCAAGATGGCCGCCGTTGCCGGGCGCGTGACATCAGACTACTGAATCCAATTGGTGTCAGAATGATTCTATACAATGTTGAACAAGTCATTGGATTGACGTCTCTATGAAGTCTTAGGTTTCATCCGCCGTTCATGGGTTTTGCTTTGTATTCAAATATGGGTTTATAATTTTTCCGTATACTATATTTATTGTATTCTAGTTTTTTTTAAAATAAATCATGATATGAAATATATCTGGTTTTGTTGCTGTTGTTGTTGATGTTGATGTTATTTTTGTTGTTATTATTGTTGTTGTTGTTGTTGTTGTTATTGTTGTTGTTGATGTTGTTATTGTTGTTTCATTAGTTATATATTATCTATATTGACATTTTGATCTTTTATAAATGACAATATCGACTAGACGTGCTCAACGCGCTTTACAAGGGATCCCTGACCAACAGCAACATGTAACGTGTTAGGCCATATTACATTTTTTCCCGACAGAGACATCGCTATTCACAGCCAGATGCTCATTTTATACCCGAGTACAGTGAGAGAATGTGAGTAAAGAGCCTTTACCCAAGGACTCAATAATAAGCCGAGCGAGACTCGAATTCAGGACCTTCCGATCCGAAAGCGAGTGTCAAACCACCAGACAACCTAGCCGCACAAACGTAATACATATATAATATAAATATATATATATATAATATATATATTATAATATATATACATAGCTTGAATCATTGCTTTTTCAGCTACACCAAAGGTCACGTGGTCAAACCTCTCTCAATTGTAAAGATATTTGGCGTTTGGAAGTCATTGACCATAAATATATATATATATATATATATATATATATATATATAATATATATATATATATATATATATATATATATATATATATATATATATATATATATATTGGTGTTTCGTCTCATTTATCTTATCTAACACTAAAATGCACAAATAATTAATCTTTAATAATTGCATGACCGTTGAGTTTTCACTTGTGGAAGTAAAAACGGGCACCTGGAATTGCAGATTAAAATGGACCAGATGGTAGCAATGAGGTAACATACGTTACGTTTAGACAGATGGCTATGTTGATGCGTTTATCTAAAAATTCACAACATTTCCAGCCGGATATGACGTGCCAACACATACACTATGTGTAAAGTTTAAAGTCATAAAATGACTAGCTATGCTATAACAATAATAAAGAGTTGAATGACGTCATTGTTGTTCTATTTATAGAATTACACACGAACACGCTTCTAAGTAGAGACCCTCACAATATATACATATATAAACATATATATATATATATATATATATTATATATATATATATATATATATTATATAAATGGTGGGTGTTCTGTAGTTCGGATAGTTCTCTTGCAACACCATCTAAAGATTTCAATATCGAAAACATGAGGCAACTTGATGTGCGTTTCCGCGTTGAATTTAAAAAAAATAGAAGACACGCGTTGCTATGCCTGGGAAATTCTTTGCAGAAAATCACATCAAAACATTGGAAGAAAATATTTTGTGAGACTTTAAACACTTTTATCCAGGAAGGAATTTCATTTTTCAACAAGATGGTGCTACATCTTTACGAGCAACATAACTCATGCTTTTCTTCAAATTAAGGATATTTATTGGAAGTGTATATTCGCAGCACTACTGCGAATAGTGATTTTCACGGTAAAATCACTATACGCAGTAGTAGAAACGCTCTCCCGTCTCTAAAAATTAGTGTGTGTCCCCTCAGTGAAAACAACACTGTACTTTCTGTTCAAACTGGCGTGTTGTCGAATGGCTTGAAGTAGAATGAGAGTGTTAGTTTGAGAAGGAAAGTAAAGGATGATTAAAACCTGATTTGGCACTGGAAGTTGCCATTTTGAACCATTCCATTTTTCCTTCCACTCTGAAACTTGACAAGATATCGTGTTTTGTTTCGTTGTTGTTACCCCAATCCAATCCATTAAAATTCCTCCACCTCTCCGACTTGATCATCGGTTCATATCTTGAAATCTATAAGAACGTTTCGGTTGATGACCTTAATAAGAATAGATCGGATCCTGTGTATTGTTTTATTTACAGTTAGTTAAATATATTTTATAGATGTTCATGGAATTCTCTCTCTCTCTCTCTCTCTCTCTCTCTCTCTCTCTCTCTCTCTCTCTCTCTCTCTCTCTCATATCTCAGTGCTCTTGCAAATAGGAAAGATACCATCGATAAACTACCACTACCACACCAACCCCCACATCGTTATCATAACTATAGCAACCGCCACCCAGTATATTATCATCTTCCTCCTCGTCATCATCATCATTGCTACCTCTAATACTACAACCACATCATCATTACTACCACTACCACAGCTACCTCTAAATGGTTATTAAAACTGCAAGAACCACCACCCCCATTATATCATGATTATAATCCTTATCGTCATAATCACTACCACCACATCATCATCAACACCACCACTACAATCACAACCACCACATCACCACCACCATCATTACACAACAAACGCAAAATAATAATAATAATAATAATAATAATAATAATAATAATAATAATAATAATAATACTACTACTACTACTACTACTACTACTACTACTACTACTACTACTACTACTACTACTACTACTAACTAAATATATAATAATACTAATATAACTACTAATATACTACTACTACTACTACTACTACTACTACTACTACTACTACTAATAATAATAATAATAATAATAATAATAATAATAATAATAATAATAATAATAATAATAATAATAATAATAATAATAATAATAATAATAATAATAATAATAATAATAATAATAATAATAATAATAATAATAATAATAATATTGCGTCTCATTACAATAAAGCAGTACTACTGCAAATAACATGAATCAATAATATCGGTACAGCACTACTGCGAATAACGAAAACAATCGGTACCTACTATTTGCAGTAGTACTGCAAATAGAGAAAAACGCTGTTCGCAGCACTATTTCGAATAGAGGAGGCCATATTTATTTCATAGAGAAAGACAACCTACAGCCTCAATCACCCGGCCTGAATCCATGTACTGCACACTTTGGAATTATTTGACCGAGAAGGTTTGCAGCGGATAAAGATCTGCATTCACAGAAGAAAACGTGAGAGAAGGATTTATTTTATGAAGGGAGAAGATGACCATTGAGGAAATTCGGAAGTGTATTTCAAGCTGGAAAAGGATATTGCGTTTGGTCATTAAAGAGGACGGTTATCCTACTGATCACTTCAAGTGTTAACTTTGTAATCGTTGGACCAAAATAGGTATGTGAGTGTGTGCTACATAGACGATTTCTTATATGATGAGAAGAATTATGATAAAAATAATGTTTAAGATGACATAAATAATGTTTGCTAAAAATATCAACAAAAATATTAAAATCATCGCCATTTTACTCTCTGTAATGTCGTGCCATTTATCTCTGATATTGGATTTCTGAACACGGTTATGAAGAATCATTGTATCTTTTTGTTTTTCATTTCATATTCATGTAATTTTGACAGTCTATGTATAAAGATGTTTTTCGTTTTGTGTTTTCAATTTGAAAGAAATCCAATAAAGAGTCTCAGAGATTCTAAGCCGCCGAAAAATGGCTCGTTTTTATTTTTGTTTTTTTTATTACCACCTGATATATAGACGTCTTCTTTTTGCATAATTACAAACCACCATAACCGCAAAGCCGAAGGTACGATGCTAACTGAAACACAACAATCTTCTTTTACTTTCACATCCTGATGAGAGCGAATGCTCGAAACAATATTGTAGAAGTTGATCATAATTATACTTGCCATATTTTATGAAAATTCATTTTATCAAAATATTGAGAATTATTTATTTCTTAGTTTTTGTTTTTATAATTGTATACATTTGCTATAGTTTTACTGTCCTGTTGGGCACTGTTTTTTAACCAGAAATGAGCCTCGTAAGTACTAATTTCGATGACTCAACAAAGAACATCCCGATCCCGGCAAGCAAACAATACCTAAATTCTCTGATCAACAAGACATAAAAATGTATAAGAAACACCAGATGGCTAGATTTTTTTCTATTTAAACCCAAACCGAAACGTTAAAAAAGGAAACTTTTGGATTTCGATCTACCAGACCATCCCCATCCATTCCTGAACTACGGGAATTCGAGGATGGAATGACAGACATCATCAGAAATATAAAATTCAGACAAATCAACGACAATTTCCAAAACAACCTAAAACAAGACATGCTTTGGATAGATCAAGATAAAGATCTGAACAAGTGTCTATGCAACATGCAGACAAAGCAAACACGATTAAAACAAGAATAGAACTATCCCATCATTTGACTGATTTTTTGGGATGGTTTTTTTCTTGTTATTTTGTTCTTCCTGACATTTAGAACAAGTCAAGTAGATAGATATAATTCTTTCCAGACTTTTCGACAATCACGTATCAAATCATGATTCCAAATTTCCATACGACAATCTTGATATCTTTCAATGTCATGTATTCTCTCTCCCCCCCCCCCCCCCCCCCCAAATCCCATCGGTGACGGGAATAGAAATGAGAAAGAAAAGGAGTACTCATTTATTAGAAAAATCATAATGCAAAATTTTATTGTTATGAACAACATGTAGAATGAATAAAAAGACAATAGTTCATATATCAAATCATTGTCATAACAAATGTACCACACTGTCAAAGTAAAATACCTGTTTAAAACGTTGGCCACTTCGTGTTGACGTCCTAAGGTTGAGACTTTGAATTGATGGAGGACGAGTTTTCTGACCAAATGTTCAAAATGTGCTTTTAGTTTTTACATTACGGCGGATATGACATCAGATGAGAACACATTCAATCATAATATTTGTTTCTCCTGACGTATCGCCGCTCTGAAGGCATGAATTACATATCATGTAATAACAGAAGACAAGGAATGGCAAGTTATCCAATAAAACTGTCTGTATCCACAAGTCCTAAACCCAATTGATACAAAATTGGATGCAAGAAATATATATATCAATATATATATATATATATATATATATATATATATATATATATATATATATATATATATATATATATATATATATATATATATATATATATATATATATATATATACAATCGATCCAACTGTAACATTTTCAATATAACCTATTCTTTTATAAAAAGTTCGAGGTTCACATTATGCCGCACGTCCCATGATAAAGTTTCGCCAACAAGCATTGAATTATTGGCAAATCTAAAGATTATAAAATTATTTTGTACATATTGAATAACTTGAAAACGCTTAAAAATATTCTATGAATCGTTGACTCAAATCATTATTTAGAATATCTGCTGGGGCATGATGATCGGATGTTAATTTGACCTGGGCCTTGGGAATCGTAGTCTGTCCCCCCTTATGCCAGATTCATTTACGCTAACCTACAACTTTATTGACCAATTATATTGTTGAAGGCTCAACAGATTCGTCTCTGTCTTTGTTAATGTCCACTATACAGTGGTATAATGATAAAATGGTATAATGATAAAATGGTATAATGATAAAATGGTATAATGATAACATGGTATAATGATAAAATGGTATAATGATCAAAAGGTATAATGATGAAATGGTATAATGATGAAATGTATAATGATGAAATGGTATAATAATAAAATAGTACAATGATAAAATAGTATAATGATAAAATGGTATGATGCTGAAATGGTATAATGATAAAATGGTATAATGATAAAATGGTATGATGATAAAATGGTATAATGATGAAATGGTGTAATGATGAAATGGTATAATGATGAAATGGTATAATGATAAAATGGTATAATGATAAACTGGTATAATGATGAAATGGTATAATGATGAAATGGTATAATGATGAAATGGTATAATGATGAAATGGTATAATGATAAAATGGTAGAATGATAAAATGGTAGAATGATGAAATGGTAAAATGATAAAAGAGATGGGTGCCTGTAAGTCATAGCCTTTGTTTGTCTGCAATCATTCTAGGTTCTCCACCACTAGGTTACTAAAAGCCATTAAAAGGACGGATGAAAGATATTTGTGGAAAAAAACATTCTTTGCTTCTTGAAATATAAAAGTGACTGAGACGAAAGCTTGACGGTCTTTCCATAATTTGTCCTTGGGATTCCCTAGACTTATTGTGTTTCGTTGTGTCCAGTCACGGCATGTCATTGCTATCATCTTTGCTGTTAAATAATAGGACGAATTCCATCAAATCTAATCTTGACTGAAATACACCAATGACTTAATTGTACAAAAAAGACAATTTTACTTGAATTTCGTTGCAGTAATTAAAAGTTAAAAGATCAATTAAATCTAATGTAATTTGCGATTTGGCCTGCGCTTAATATATTTAGGTCTGATAACTGAGTGAAGTTATCGGCTTGATATACCATTGTTGTAATGGACAACCTGTTTTGCTGGTTTCACAGTATTTTCATTACACGTTGGGTTATTAGACTTACACATAGGTACGCGTTGGGTTGGGCTCGTATATCTATTCTTACAAAGAAAATAGGGCTAACATAATATCTAACATGCAAAGAAATATTATTGTCATGTGGTGACCATGATAACTTAATGATCATTTTAAGATTGGCATATAAACAGCGTGTGGAGCATTGAATACTATTAATACAATTCATCTATCGCCACTTCGGTCAGATTTATATAAAAACTCAAAATTCATGTTTAAAACAAAATCTCTGATCGAATAATTACCTCTGATTGAATCATAACCCCTGATTGAATCAAATCCCTGATTGAATCATAACCCCTGATTGAATCATAATACTTGATTGAATCATAACCTCTGATTGAATCATAATACTTGATTGAATCATAACCCCTGATCGAATCATAACCTCAGATTGAATCATAACCCCTGGTTGAATCATAATCCCCGATTGAATATTAACCCCTGATTGAATCATAACCTCTGATTGAATCATAACCCCTGATTGTATCATAACCCCTGATTGAATCATAACCCCTGATTGAATCATAATACTTGATTGAATCATAACCTCTGATTGAATCATAATACTTGATTGAATCATAACCCCTGATCGAATCATAATCCCTGATTGAATCATAACCCCTGATTGAATCATAACCCCTGATTGAATCAAAATCCCTGGTTGAATTATAACCCCTGATTGAATCATAATACTTGATTGAATCATAACCTCTGATTGAATCATAACCCCAGATTGAATCACAACCCCTGATTGAATCATAACCCCTGGTTGAATTATAACCCCTGATTGAATCATAATACTTGATTGAATCATTACCTCTGATTGAATCATAATACTTGATTGAATCATAACTCCTGATCGAATCATAACCCCAGATTGAATCATAACACCTGATTGAATCATAACCTCTGATTGAATCATAATCCCTGATTGAATCATAATCCCTGATTGAATCATAACCTCTGATTGAATCATAACCCCTGATTGAATTATAACCCCTGGTTGAATCATAACCCCTGATTGAATCATCATACTTGATTGAATCATAACCCCTGATTGAATCATAATCCCTGATTGAATCATAACCTAGATTGAATCATAACCCCTGATTGAATCATAACCCCTGATTGAATCATAACCCCTGGTTGAATCATAATCCCTGATTGAATCATAATCCCTGATTGAATCATAACCCCTGATTGAATCATAATCCCTGATTGAATCATAACCCCTGATTGAATCATAACCCCTGATTGAATCATAAAACCTTATTGAATCATAATTCCCCCGTTTGAATTGTAACTCCGCTTTAAGTAAAACCCCACCTGAAATCATAAAACCTGCTTGAATCATAAACCCTTATTGAATCATAATTCCAACTTGAATCATATCTCGTCCCGCGACCTTGAATCAAAATACCTATTTGAATCATGATCCACTGCCTGAATCAAAACCTCTGCTTGTATCACATAAGACATACACCATCTCACGGAAAATAAACGTGTGTTATGAAACACATGAAATAATTATTTTAAAAATCCCACCTTTACATTTTGATCTATGGAAGCAGATCACTTTTGAAGCAACACTCAAACAATTTAGCGGCGATAAAATATTTCATCTTTACAACAGTAGTAAAATGGTAACCGGGAACAAGTAATAAAAGCAAACAGACCATAGACTATGTGTCTATTTGCAGGTCTGATAACTGATCGCAGTTATGGCCTTGGCTAAACATCGTGGAATTGGACATCACCTTGCGTTTGGTTGACAGTGACTCCATTACTTTAAAAATCACATAAATATTAATTTGAGTTATCAGACGTGCAAATAAACATATGCCTACTTTTGGCATGAATTACAGTTCTTTGTTATAAATCGTCTGTAAAAATTAAAACACTATAAAAAGATACAGTTCTCGTCTGTCGACGTATACTTATATACAGGTCTAACAGCCGAAAACGTTATGGCATGTAGACGTACATAAATAAAACAATACAATTTGATGATTGGATGTTTGGAAACACCCAAAAATCAGCACATAATTATTTGTCAGGTCATAATTATAATTTATAATAATTTATAATCAAATTCAGACAGAAAATCAAATGACAAAATTTGTTTTCCATATCATGTGAAACGTGAAATCAAACGTCCCCAAAAGGTGAAACGTCAGAATAACGTCGGCGTTTAAAATGGAACTTGTGGTCGAAATATTTTTTTAACCCTCTCCTTACCAATTATAGGAAAATCGTCACATTCGTTACGATACAACCAACATTTTTCTTATTCAAATTTTATTGTACATCATAAAATTTAAATAAAATGTTGTAGAGTATGTTTTGCTAAAGAAAGTGTGTATCGCAAGAACTGAACTGCTATAATGTCAAAGTGATAAAAAATCTATTTTTTGTGTTAGTTGGGTATGAAGTTTGAGGGACAATCCTGAAAATTGCTATTAAGGAGAGAGTTAAAAAATAAAAGAAAAATTGATTGGATTTATTTTTCATAAACACATAAGAAGAAGCACCAGTTTTCATATTTCAAATAATTTTTACCCTATATTAAGTTCCTGCCAACTGTAACTTTGTCCCTATATGATACCAGCTTGGCCTGTTTGGTCAAAATCCACTGACAGGTCGTATTTTGATCGGACAGAGATGATACAGAGGATGAACTTCTAGGATTGTGTAAAACTGGATGGTCGCACTTCCGGTTATCCATTGTCATGAAATTTTGCTGTCAAGAAGATAAAATAAAAAGAACTTTTAGAACTGATTCATTAGATGCAAGACGTGAAGATAACCGTTAAATATACAATGTTGTAATGTGTGCTCTATTTCATAGTTATCTATAGAAATAGACAACTTGTCGATTCTTGTGCTATGTTCTCTTGAAGACAATGATTATGTAGAGGAGGAGGAGGAGGAGGAGGAGGAGGAGGAGGAGGAGGAGGAGGAGGAGGATAATGATGGTGGTGTTAAGGATGATGTACAGAAATTAAACCCAAGTTGGATATTTGTGGCTATGAATTCAATTTCCCTTACCGAGTGGATCCCGACATAATACCGCTTTGATACGGTGGGTCACAAATATTTTAAATGTATTTTTTAACCCGAGTACGGCGGCATCATTGTCTCTGAAGAACGACACAACAAAGCAGTCGAATGTTTTGTCTTTTTAAAAAATTAAAGTTAGCTCGAGGTCCGAGAGTATTATTTTTAAAATTAGGGTTAGTTATGGGTCTTAGTAGAAGTCCTAGGGTGTTTATTCTTCCTATAATGGTTAGTTAAAGGTACGAGGTTTTATTTTATCTGAGAGTCCGGTTAAGGAATACTTGGGTTGCTTCCCATAGTTCGAGAGACGTTCGAAATCTCCCATTAAACCTACCAGCCAGTCTTTGTTTGAACTGCTTCCGTTTCTGAGAGAACTCTGAGCAGAAACTCTCCCTGGTGAGATTCGGCTTGGTAATACGGAACAATGAAATATCCCCCAGGGTCAAGGTCAAATCGTGCATTGACCTCTCTTCGTTCGGGGTCACCATCGACGTTGCCAATTAACTGGAGCTTCGAAATATGGCGTTTTTCATATCGGTCTGAGTGCTTTGTCTGTACAGATACAAAATATAAAGACATATATAAAGATATATATATATATATATATATATATATATATAATATATATATATATATATATATATATATATATATATATATATATATATCATAACCAATAATGACCAATAGCAATGTAACAATTTTGATTTGCTTTCTCTAGCTAGTAATAAGCATAATTTGAGAACATACGGTTAACTAAAATACTAGTCCTGCTCGCCAGATCAATCGTAACGAACACGACAGAAGTCAATTTGTATACTTAAACGTTTGTTGTCTGATTGAGAGTATTTAATGAGAGCTAATCACTCAATGGGCGACCTAAAACAATAACAAAGACTTGAGTGGCGACATATTCACAAAGTGTGTAAGAGTAAAATTTACCAATATATGTATTCATTCATAGAGCGAAGATGACGTCAATCAGGTCTTTGTTATTGATTTTTGCCATCCATTTTTATGAGTAGTTCACACAATATTGCCATCCAAAAATATAACGGACCAACACACCAAACTATGTGTAACCTTAAACGGTTATAGTCTTGTTCATACGGTTTAGTTAGAATGATATATAAACGCGATTAGCATAAAACAATAGCAAAGACCTGAACGACGATAAATTCATTCTATCTATAAACGTTCAAGGTCACACATAATTTTGTGTGTTGGTTCGTTATATTTCCGGCTGGAATGTTGTGAGTTTCGTACACAAGCGCACAGCATAAAACATTTTCGTATTATGAAATAACAAGCTTTTCAAATTTTGGCTAAGAAACTATTCTTTCAAATATCTATCGATTATGCTACCCTTTATCGTGTCAAAAAGTTCTGAAACCTGGGACTTTGCAAGAAGAACAAAGTTTGATCCTTTAAAAAGGATGTGGGTCACTTTAATTGTTCGATATTTCAAGGACGAGTTTTCTGACCAACTTTAATTTTGAAAACGTGTCTTTTTGTTCAGAATCCACGAGACTATGTATAATATAGGTATGGATGTACCTTGTAGAGACAAAATCCAATAGGAATGAGAAGAGAGTTGGCGGTGGAAGGTCCATGACGATAGTCCTGCACCAAGGATATTAACACGTGACGCTTTTCCTGGCAAGAAAAGATGGAGTTAAAGTAACTTTTGATTAATAAACGTGATTGCTAATTTAGATTTTTAAAATGCCAAGCTTCGATAACAGTTTATAATTCTGGCATTATGGCATTTTTTTTCTCCAAATCAATCAATTCCATTTATTTTACAATCAAATTACCACGACCTTCACAGAATACAGACATTAGTATCCTGTATCCAGTTAACATTCGCATTTGGAAAAACAAAGGAAACTCTCCCTCTGTCACATAAATGTCCTTCCCAAAGCTGTATCATCTCCAACAAGTCTCTTTGCCAATGACTGTCTTCTCTACAGACATATCAAATAACAATCAAGTCAAATACAACTGCAAGCAGAATTACAAAATCTCGAACAATGGGCAGACATCTGGAGCATGCGTTTCGAGAAACAAATTATTGCAATATGGAAATATACGCAACAAAACACTACTTAGATCCAACTGCAACCTGAACAATCACTCAATGGAACAAGTTACAGAAAATCCATATTTAATCATCATTTTACAAGAAAAATTAAAATGGCAAACTCACATGAACAAAATAATAAATAGAGAAAATTCCGTTCCAGTTTTCATTAAAAGATACAACCCATGTCGCCATGCACAGTGAAAGAAACTGCCTACCTAACACTCGTAAGATCTATCTTAGACTATTCCTGTAGAGTTTGAGACATTCTGACATAAAATCAATTGTAGATGTCAAACGCCGCGCTGCAGGATTTGTCTTCAATGACTACAGCCTCCATAGCAGCGTAACAGACATGATCACACAGCTTGGATGGTCTCCCTTACAATACAGATGGAAACAATGCGGAATGCTCATGTTCAAAATTACAAACAAACTTACGGCCATCTCACCAGAACAGCTAGACATACGATAAAATTCACGCATTCAAAGAAAATTTACTCCAAAAAACTAAAACACCAATCTAAAAACTCAAACATCTTCAATTATTTTGTTTGCACCACGCACTATCAAAGACAGGAACGCTCTTCCCGAATCATATGTGAAAACAACAGATTTAGACACTTTCAAACGAAGATGTCAATTCGACATCGACCTAAGAAATGGCATCGGAAGTGATTTAGTAAGCAAGCGAAGATTATCAAAATTCGTCAGTCAAAACACTAACAATGGTTGTCACATTCAACAACTCTCTCCGCCCTCGAATACAAATACTCAGAATTGAGTCGGCTTCGAATAACATTCAGATTCAAATTCATAACATGCATTTAAAAATTTGGTCACAATACCTTTGACTTGGTAAAAACTGTCAAACATGGGACTTCGAGAAAGTCTTGGAGGAAGCCGAAGGTTTGAGAGTTTTCAAAAAAGATGAGGACCAGTTTTCCATCCAAAGTTTTTAGACCATTTTCTTTATAAAGTAGGGCTGTGTGAATACAACCACAATAAATAGAGGGGACAGATTTTCACAATGAACCGATTTGATGAGGTCTATTCAATATGTGACCTAGCGTCTGAAAACGGTATTTTGTCGCGATGAATTCGACAGAAAAGAGTGAATTCAAAAACTAAAATTAAATAAATAGATACAAATAAAATTCCTGTATCCATCCAATAAGGGAAATAGATGTCTAAAGGGTCTATTCCAAGGGAGACTGGAATAACCCAGGCGCCAGCAGCAGTTTAGCGCCACAACTGAAAAAAACTGAAAGAGGTGACTATTTCAAGGCCACACATGATTTTTATATTATCTCAATGTTGAAAAATGAGCTCAAAATCAATTTTAAATGATTGAAGTCTATCCCAAAATGATAGAAATCTTAGAAGGTACCACAGCTTACTGATATATAAGCACCGTTTGCCCATAAATCAAAACATATTTTAGGTATAATCATGAAACGTCACACATCCACTCTCTTACCAGACTTGTACAACGTCACACATCCACTCTCTTACCAGACTTGTACAACGTCACACATCCACTCTCATACCAGACTTGTACGTCACACATCCACTCTCATACCAGACTTGTACAACGTCACACATCCACTCTCATACCGGACTTGTACAACATCACACATCCACTCTCCTACCAGACTTGTACAACCCACACATCCACTCTCATACCAGACGTGTACAACGTCCACACATCCATCTCTCTACCAGACTTGTACAACGCCACACATCCACTCTCCTACCAGACTTGTACAACGTCACACATCCACTCTCCTACCAGATTTGTACAACGTCACACATCCACTCTCATACCAGACTTGTACAACGTCACACATCCACTCTCATACCAGACTTGTACAACGTCACACATCCACTCTCATACCGGACTTGTACAACATCACACATCCACTCTCCTACCAGACTTGTACAACGCCACACATCCACTCTCATACCAGACGTGTACAACGCACACATCCACTCTCCTACCAGACTTGTACAACGCCACACATCCACTCTCCTACCAGATTGTACAACGTCACACATCCACTCTCCTACCAGATTTGTACAACGTCACACATCCACTCTCATACCAGACTTGTACAACGTCACACATCCACTCTCATACCAGCCAGACTTGTACAACGTCACACATCCACTCTCCTACCAGACTTGTACAACGTCACACATCCACTCTCCTACCAGACTTGTACAACGCCACACATCCACTCTCCTACCAGATTTGTACAACGTCACACATCCACTCTCATACCAGACTTGTACAACGTCACACATCCACTCTCATACCAGACTTGTACAACGTCACACATCCACTCTCATACCGGACTTGTACAACATCACACATCCACTCTCCTACCAGACTTGTACAACGCCACACATCCACTCTCATACCAGACGTGTACAACGTCACACATCCACTCTCCTACCAGACTTGTACAACGCCACACATCCACTCTCCTACCAGACTTGTACAACGTCACACATCCACTCTCCTACCAGATTTGTACAACGTCACACATCCACTCTCATACCAGACTTGTACAACGTCACACATCCACTCTCATACTAGACTTGTACAACGTCACACATCCACTCTCATACCAGACTTGTACAACGTCACACATCCACTCTCATACCAGACTTGTACAACGTTACACATCCACTCTCCTACCAGACTTGTACAACGTCACACATCCACTCTCATACCAGACTTGTACAACGTCACACATCCCCTTTCACACCAGACTTGTACAACGTCACACATCCACTCTCATACCAGGCTTGTACAACGTCACACATCCACTCTCATACCAGACTTGTACACTCATGTGTAAAAACTGATTCGTGTGACATCATTTCTGCTGGGAATTGAATAACGTCACAACCTTACTAAGACAGATAAAGGAAATGGGGACACATAACGAACTTCTCCTCAAACGGAACTCTGTCATTGAATGTCTGATAGCAGAAGGGTACTGTCCAGCAAACATCCGTCAAAGAATAAAGACCGTTGAATGTGATTTGTGTATTACTGATGGCACAGTTTGGAAGCGAGCTCGAATTTTTAAATTAAATGTCCCAACAAGGACAGAAGATCGCAAACTACAATGTGGGCTACTTCCGGCATCCGATAAAAGTAATCAAGAAGCAGTTGACCGTATGATTAGGGGGAATCAAAGGTCAAAATAATCATTCATAATAATTCAGAATGTTGGAAGATCACAGAGAGTAGCATCCAGAATCTTGACGTATTCCAAAACAAATGTTTGCCATGAATCTTCAAGATATTCAGACCAAACACAATCTCAAATGAGAACGAGAGCAGAAATGGAGTCTCTGGAGAGTCTCATTAAAAGGAGAAGATGGCAATGGTTGAGGCATTGGTCGCACCCGATGAAACACTGATAAGTAAGGCTCTGAGATGGACACCCCAAGGAAAGAGGACGTGAGGTCGCCCCAAGACTTGGAGACTTGGAGACAAACCGTAGAGAGGGACATATAGCAGAGAGGTCTGTCCCTCGATATGGCCCCAAGAATATCCGATGACAGGACCAAGTGGAGATCCCTTGCATTGCCTCAAGTCCCAGTCGGCCCGGAGAGCATTGAGGGAGTGAGTGAAAGGGTAAAATTAAGATATCCAAGATGAAAGTGGGATTTCAAAAGAACAAGTACAGCATTTTTCTCTTCACATGAGTGTGGAAGACCAAGTATCATTAAAGAGTCAAGCAAATCAGTTGTTCTCTCGGACACAGTACAATATCATTTTCCAATCAAACAAAAAAAACCTTGGCGTCATCATTGATAAAGATCTTGCCATGACAAACCATGTGAATAACACCATGACATTTTTATACATAGAAATAAAGAAAATTATTAAGATTCACCATTTAATACCAAAGCTTATAGCAGAACTATTGATTCATTCCCTTGTTGTATCCAAACTGGACTATTGTAACTCCCTTTAGACGAATCTAGCTAAAGACAAAATGTATATTCTTCAGTTTTCTCAAATTTACGTAGCTACCTCTTACTCTCCGTGAGTTTCATTGGCTCTCTGTGGAGAAATGAGTTGCTCGGCGCATAATTGAGTCCTTGGAAAAGGTTCTTTACTCACATTCTCTCACCGTTTTCGGGTAGAAAATGAGTACCTTGCAACACTGAAAGAAAAATACAGGAAAAAAATTCCTGAAAATCAACCAGCTTTGACTGAGGAACGACCCTGAGACCTTTTGAAGTACTCATCGTTTTCTAATTTGTCACTCCGAAACAATGCCGTTTAGAGACTATTGGTCAAACAGAATATCGAGGTGAAAGGGTTCATTTCTATGTAGAGCTGAGACCTCAAAATGATTCTAAGCTGCTAGAAGCTGTCGAGAGTAAAACGTCATTAACAGAACTGAATTTATTATATAACTTTTCAAAGAAGCACAAAATCCTAAACACTGAACGTGTCGGGCTCAAAACTCTTCTTCAGCCAACAACAAACAACAATGAAGACGAATATCCATTGCTTAAATACCAGGTAGACAACAAATATTCTTTCTGGTTTTTATTTATAGAACCCAAGACGTCCTGTATTTGGCATTTTGTTCCTTTAAAAAAATTTCATCTTTTTTATCATCTAGAGACCTGTAGTGTCGGTGGCAGCAAGATGTCTGCCTGTTCTTGTCTTGTGACCAGGAAGTAAATTCGCTGTGTCCTAGAATGGGCTTCGATTCTGGACCGGTCTGAGCAAGGGAAATCCTCTGAGAGAAGAATGGGTATGGAGCACATAGAATAAGGACATTGTATCATGTCATCTGCCATGGCATTGTTATTATTATTATTATCATTATTATTATTATTATTATTATTATTATTATTATTATTATTATTATTATTATTATTATTATTATTATTATTATTATTATTATTATTATTATTATTATTATTATTATTATTATTATTATATCATTATTATTATTATTATTTATTACTATTATTATTATTATTATTATTATTATTATTATTATTATTATTATTATTATTATTATTGGCATCATCAACATCATCATCATCATCATCATCATCATCATCATCATCATCATCATCATCATCATCATCATCATCATCATTGTCAGTTTCTACATAAATACACACAAACACACACACACACACACATACATACACACATATATATATATATATATATATATATATATATATATATATATATATATATATATATATATATATATATATATATATTTATATATCACCCATCAATTTAACTATTAAGTATTGTAATATGCAGTAATCGTGATACTTAAAGATAGAGTATCTTCAATCACTACAGTATGTATATATCAGTCAGATACAAGTAAAAAAACCAAACTTCTGAATGTAAACTGTGTCTAATGATAAATTTGAAATATAAATAATATTCCCTTTATTCATGCCATACGGGAAATGTGTCTCTAGAGTCTGTTCCAATGGAATAACCCAAGCGTCAGTCGCAGTGTCGCGCCGCAAATTGAGCTAGGGCGAGGTAACTTGTTCAAGCAGCCACACAGCTCAGCGGTGGGTGACTAAACTCAGTACCTTTCTGGAAGGAAGCAAAGACCGTACCGCTGAGCCACGCTTCCCCATATATATTATTTTTAAATGTAACTTGACGTCTAATTGTGAAATATGTAATCACAACATTTTGGGTTGAATTATATGATTTTTCTACTTAATCTCAACTGATTTTTGGCTTTCCATAGAGAAATAAACTATCATGTTGCAGCAATGACTGGTGAACTCTAATCTGGAAATGCTATCTAGTGGCCAGTATTTCATCAGGCTACTTAATCTTAGAATGGACATTCCAAGAACTGACCAGAAGCTGAAAGATGTAAAAAGTCAGAAATGGAAAGCTCAGGTTCGGTCAGATATGACTTTATTTTATGGTAGTCGCAGTGATCTAAAATTCTGGCTTGAGACAAATATAGCTCTGACCAGTTGTTTTCTAGCATAAAAAACTTTGGAGCAGACTCGGTTTGTATTCGTGACCATTTGCTGACCGTAAAATAATCCCTTAAGACAAAGCTGTTACCGTCAGGTACTCTAGTGATAACTGAGTACGTTAAGAGAATTACCTCTCACATATCACAAAACTGACCAATACAGTGTAGATGTTATATAAACTATTGACAACGATACTCACTACTCCAGGAATCTCGATGTTCCAGAATGACCCGCCACTTCCCGTCCGTTTTAAAATAGTCTGCCTGGGTGGCCAGGAATGTACTCTGGGTCAGGGAATTAAAGGACCCACATATCAACTCGCTCTTGCCAGTTATGATGCTGGGTGCACTGTGAGGCCTAGTCGCGTCGTCCGCCATCATATGTACTGTTATCTCTGAGGATGAATAGCAACTGTCTGTGGTCCCAGGTCGGGCAGGTGACCCGGAAGTAACGCTGTAGACAGGAGATGAGGCCAAAGAACCCTCTGGAGTAGTAGTTTCTGACGACGGCAGAGATGAATTTAGAGATCCGCTAGTATCTGAAGACGTGGAGGTTCTCCAAGGAACTGGCTGTGGCGATGACGTTGTTGACGGGTTGTTGGGGCCGGAGCTGACATGTCCGAATGTGCTAGAGTTGGCAGTTGATGTGTTTGTTGTGGTGATGATTGCAGTAGGATTACTGTTGAAGTGAGAATGGAACCCAAGACCGTGTAAATAAGTATCCAGGCTGTGTTTTTTCATGAAATTGGTTTTGGGGGTTTTTCTAAGTATTTGTTGAGACTTAGAACACGTTGCAGGTTTGAATAGATGCGGTTTTTCTGTCACTACACCGAGATCAGTCGTCTTCCCCCCGCCCGTGGATTGACGCCGTCTCAGGTTTAACAAAGACGGTGTTCCTCTTTGTTGCAGGATTTCAACATGACTTTTATTCCTCTGTCTGTCTTCATGAATACCATGGTCCATGTCCATCGAATTCTCCTTTTCTTCTTTCCCGTCTTCTGATTCTTCGTCCAATTCTGAGATCATTGACGACGACATGTCATCATCTTCAATTTGAGAACGGACAGTTGGCTTCTCTTTCGTTGACAAAAGACGTTTGATGAATCCGTGATCACTTGATTTACTTTTGTCTTTTTGTGGCTTTTGTGGAGAGCACGGAGCACTGAGACTAAAATCTTTCCCGATTGTGTCCAGGCTATTTTCATATCTCATCTTCGTGAAATCTCTGACGAATGCTTCATGAGGGGCCGTACATCTTCGTTCTTTGTTTCTATAGCCATTGGTAAACCAGGGGGTTGTGTCAACCGTCATGCCCACGTCACTGTGCGCGCGATACGTTCTTCTAATATTAAATCCATCGGGTCGGAATGGGTCTGGAGAGCTGATGATGAATAAACCTCCGAAATGGCACCGGAAATCCTCAAACGTCATCCAAAATTCATCTTCATCTTTTTTCAGTCTTGGTTGAAATCTCGCCATGAATTCAGAGTTAACGTTTTGCCATGACACCGAGTCACTGAGGAGTTGAAAAAATTAATCATTTTAATTTTTTTTTCTCATTGTATGAGTAAATGATAAAAATCAAAATACTCGTTTTCTTCTCAAATTTTCCCTTGGAATATATTTCGACACAAAAGCTAGATAAATAAAGCTTCAGCTGCAGTTCAGCGCCACAGAATTGGAGAAAGGGGCAACGTTTCTTGCCCAAGGAAAGAGGGGTTCACGAAGTTGACTCGAACTCTAGTATCCCTGGTGGAATTAAAATTTTTAAAAACGTTGCCATTATCACCATTCCCCAAGTTCTTCATCAAAAAGATTCTTAAAGCGAGTAGAATCAATTGATCCACGTCTAACTCGTGCCATGGTTTGGTATGGAGTTTACACTAAACTGATATTTGTACGATCCAATTTATACACGATGTTTCATTGGTTACCTTATGGAAAAGCTTATGCAGAATTTTTATACGTTATTGAGCAACGTAATTAGTACTGATTTATTTTATTCAAGCATGCATTTCAAGATTTGGCCAGAAAACTCGTCCTTTAAATATCGCTTGTTTAAAATGACCAATCTTGCTAAAATCATTCATACATGGGACAACCCTGAACTCTTCCGCGTAGTTCAATGTTTGAATGTTTTTGACAAGGTGAAGGCCATTTCAATGGTTCGTTATTTATAGAACAAGATTTCTGGTCAATATTTTATTACGTAATTTTACAGAGGGCGACAACAAAATCACTTACTCGTCGGAAAACTTTCCCATCCATTTTGGTTCATTCTTGTAAGGACATTTGAGGCGAATCATTTGCTCCATGTGACCTCCACACGTGGAGAACTGGACAGAGAGAGAAACACACTACATTAGTAAAAAACAAAAACAAAAAACAAAGACAAAACAAAAGTAATCCTTCAGAACCATTAGGCTCAAGGAGCCGGAGTTTATCCCTGTTTCTGTAGCGTGAAACAGACAATAGCGATAGCTTGTTAGC
>NC_088360.1:21059180-21069180 GCF_034508935.2 Berghia stephanieae | reverse complement strand
GGAACAACTCATGCGTCAGCCGCAAGCCAGTGGCGTAAAATGGGCAAAGGCTAGGTGACTTGCTCAAGGCCACCCAGCGCGGCGGGTAGTCGAACTCGGTTCTTTTCGGGCACGAAGCGAAGACCATACCACCGAGCCACGCTCAAAAACGTCAGGAAAGACATGTACGTTCACTTTAATCACATTCTCTCATCGTACTCAGGTGTAGAATGAGGACCTGATTGTTTACAGTGCTGCCTATATATATATATATATATATATATATATATATATATATATATATATATATATATCATCGAATTAGCCGCACTAACCGCTGAGCCATCAGCCCCACAAATAATGACTTTCAAAATTAGTTCCTATCGTGTGGACTCCCTTCTCTCAAGTACTTAGGGTATCACAACGAGGCTGGATGACAAACATCGCGAACTTTTCAATGAGGGAGCGAATAAATTAAAACGATCTCCTCTTTATGAGACAAATCAAGTTACACATTTAGGACGCATATGAAATAGCTCTGACTATATTCCTTTACGCAGACTATTTCATACAATGCTGCTTTTGAAGTTTTAAATCGCTCACATTTTTATGGAGACTTACTTGGCATACGCTTTTTCCACTAAAGGTCCCCAAAATTCTCCCATGGTCCCCAGGGGACTTGAGAAAAGTGACGTGTCCCCCATCATGGGTAGGTAGTCATCAACGACGATGTCCATCCATTCTCCAAACCTCCAAACGTGAAGATGAAAACAACCTGTGGGATGACATAGATATTAAGTACAAATGACGTGGAGAATTATTTTCTCTATTGAATGCTGTATTTTGGTGTCAATAGCACATCTTGCACGTTAGAATGCCGCCATTAAAAGAAAGGAAAGAAACAATTTATCACAATGACACAACTTTTGACACACACCTATCTGGACTTAAAGAATTCTTCTTCTTCTTCTTCTTCTTCTTCTTCTTCTTCTTCTTCTTCTTCTTCTTCTTCTTCTTCTTCTTCTTCTACTTCTTCTTCCTCTTCTTCTTCTTCTTCTTCTTCTTCTTCTTCTTCTTCTTCTTCTTCTTCTTCTTCTTCTTCTTCTTCTTCTTCTTCTTCTTCTTCTTCTTCTTCTTCTTCTTCTTCTTCTTCTTCTTCTTCTTCTTCTTCTTCTTCTTCTTCTTCTTCTTCTTCTTCTTCTCCTTTCTATCTGAAGACCTGTTTCGAAGTTGAAGATACTCGTCTTTTTGAGTTCTTCTAGCGGGTCGAAAGTTTGTTTTTTTATGTAGAGAAGTTGCATAGAGCCATATGATCTCTTCTCTATGTCATGATTATTTTCTCATCGCTCTAGTATATGCTCTGCAACTTCCTCCTGCTCACCACCTGAGTATACCGGGATTTATGTCCCTTGAGTACATACCGAGGTCCGGATCACATGGGCCTCCAATTTAAAAATATAAAACAAATCTCAATGCTAGACCCATATATAACGACACGATTACGATGCAACGCTTATTAGATGACCTGTGTCAATAGATTTTAGTTGGATGGATGAATGAATGAATAAATGAATGAATAAATCAATGAATGAATTGATGAATGAATGAATGAATGGATGGATGAATAAATGAATGAATCAATGAATGAATGAATTAATCAATGACTGAATCGATGAATGTTTGAATGGATGGATGAATAGCTGAATGAATCAATCAATTGATTAATGAATGGATGAATTATTGAATCATTGGATGGTTTTATAAATGGTTAAATACCTGAGTTACTGATAGAGTAAATTTGTAAACGTACACACACACACACATAATATATATAATATATATATATATATATATATATATATATATATATATATATATATATCATACTAGCAACAACCCCTATATGTGATATACCGTCCTATATGGAATGGAACATGTAAGAAATAAAGACTTGGGGTGTTTGTCAGTGGAACTGTAGAACTGTAGGTACACTGCGCTATGACCAATAGACTTGAGGTGTTTGTCAGTGGAACTGTACAACTGTAGGTACACTGCGCTATGACCAATAGACTTGAGGTGTTTGTGAGTGGAACTGTAGAACTGTAGGTACACTGCGCTATGACCAATAGACTTGAGGTGTTTGTCAGTGGAACTGTAGAACTGTAGGTACACTGCGCTATGACCAATAGACTTGAGGTGTTTGTCAGTGGAATGTAGAACTGTAGGTACACTGCGCTATGACCAATAGACTTGAGGTGTTTGTCAGTGGAACTGTAGAACTGTAGGTACACTGCGCTATGACCAATAGACTTGAGGTGTTTGTCAGTGGAACTGTAGAACTGTAGGTACACTGCGCTATGACCAATAGACTTGAGGTGTTTGTCAGTGGAACTGTAGAACTGTAGGTACACTGCGCTATGACCAATAGACTGAGTGTTTGTCAGTGGAAATTGTAGAACTGTAGGTACACTGCGCTATGACCAATAGACTTGAGGTGCTTGTCAGTGGAACTGTAGAACTGTAGGTACACTGCGCTATGACCAATAGACTTGAGCCTCAAGCCCTTAGTTTACGTCAGTGAATACAATAGGGAAGAGAAGGTTGATGTCAAACAACTGGCTCCTATTTAGTTGGAAGTGTAAAGCCGCTCATCCGGATGTCTGGATACAAATGTTGTGTAATTGATATTCTAGTTTCAAAGTAATGCCATTTTATTTTTATGTCTAAATTAATGTTGGTCGTCAATACAGATCATCCATCCTTGTTGTTTTACGTCCCTTAATCCTAAGGATTTGCCTATAAATTCTGCTATTGAAATAGTTATACCACCTTTATCTAATCTATTCATTATTAGTACTCCGAGGACTGGTTACATACACACTTCCAATGATTTAGGAACCAACAGAGTAGAAGGTCTGACGTCACGACTACTCCTCCCTATTTCCCTGGCCAAGGTCATCCCAACATGCCAGCGATTTGTGACCACATAATATGTGACACACCCACTCCAATTGGTAATCATATCCGAAAAGATTGAATTTACAGCCAGAAATATTAGGCTATGTTTGATTCCATTTGATCTATAGGAGAGGTGTAAGCAGTAACGTGGAGTCTTCAAGAAACTGGTCAATCAGAGTCATCAGGTCCATTGAGCCGAAGTTTTCCCCGGATTTCATAGCGTGAAACGAAACAATAGTCATTGACATCCTTTGGATGGGGCGCTAATTCTTTCCACCAGATCTAAATAACCCAGCTACCAAATCACTGTTGGGTGGATAGGAGTTCTGTAAAATATCTCAACTTCCCCATGATTCGACCTTGGTCCAGTTGCAAGTGAAGCGAGAGCTCTTCCCCCACCCCACCACCCCCACCCCCAACCCCCCACCCACTATAGTTTCCTGAGGAGTTAATTTTTTAAGATATTCTATTTCCGCTAATGTTGATTTTCAAGTCACTTTCTGAAACCCGATCTCCCCCCTGCCATAAAACCATTTACAGACAGTTGGTCAGGTGTTATGACATCGTAGGACCCCTGACCCGGCAACTCACCGACATAATCCGCATCAAAGTTCTGCTCGTTGCTTCTGAAGCCCGGGATAAGCCTCTCCAGTCCCCTGACATTTAGAGACATCACCACCAGCGCCGCATGGAACCAGCCCCTCTGTTTCCACTGTTGCCATGGAAACGATTCGTCACAGATGCCGCCCAAGCCGGTAAACGCCGGGTTGTCTTTGATGTCCTGGAAAGGCGGGATGAAAATACAAGGGGAGATAATTCATTTAAATCGTTGATAGGTCGATACATCGTATAAAGTGGAATTGGATGGCATGTCAAGATGGCATTAAGCATTTCCGGTTTGGACATATTCAAGTACCCTTCAGGTCTAACCTTCAGACATGAATCGGAAGTACAAATGAAAAAACATTTTTTTTAAAGAAATAAACCCACAAACGCAGACAAAAAAAAAATAAAGCGACCAAAAAAAACCCAAAAAAAAGGGAAAAAAAAGCAATAGAACAAAATGGCCCAAAATCCAAAGAATAAAACGCAAAAACAACTGGCAATAATGACATCAACAGTCTTAACTCTATGACATGGAACGCCATGACAAATACACATACGCCCACACATACACACAATCATGTATACACAAAGGCTAACATGTCTCTTTCCAAAAACAAAACAAAACAAACCTCCAAAGGACAGATAGGCGATGGCCGATGAGATAGAAATGCCATCGACAGTAGATCATTTACAACCGATGCCGAGGACAGCGTTGGTCAAAGTCAATAACACGATGGACGTCACAGAGAAAACCACGAACTTCGGACATTGGGAACTAAAGAATGTGGCCTTCATAATAGGAACAACGTGAGAAATACGACGCCTAATCTACAACCATTTGAGATAATTGCCTTGTGGCGGATGGTTTGAGGTCAAATCTTAATAAGTCAAATGGGTTACGATGAATAACCATAAAGACCGTTTCCTTAATTCCCAAGGCTGCAGAAATCTCTAATGGTTTCGTCGCAAACGACAAAATTATGACGTGTTATCCAGCATTCGTGTACGTTCCCAAACCCACCCTGTTGGCTCGTCACCAAGCATTCGTAAACCCACATGGTTGCCTCGTCACCAAGCATTCGTAAACCCGCACAGTTGCCTCGTCACCAAGCATTCATAAACCCGCACAGTTGCCTCGTCACCAAGCATTCGTAAACCCACATGGTTGCCTCGTCACCAAGCATTCGTATATATTCCCAAACCCGCCCTGTTGCCTCGTCACCAAGCATTCGTATATATTCCCAAACCCGCCCTGTTGCCTCGTCACCAAGCATTCGTAAACCCGCACGGCTGCCTCGTCACCAAGCATTCGTAAACCCGCACAGTTGCCTCGTAACCAAGCATTCGTAAACCAGCACAGTTGCCTCGTCACCAAGCATTCGTAAACCCGCATGGTTGCCTCGTCACCAAGCATTCGTAAACCCGCACAGTTGCCTCGTCACCAAGCATTCGTAAACCCGCACAGTTGCCTCGTCACCAAGCATTCGTAAACCCGCACAGTTGCCTCGTCACCAAGCATTCGTAAACCCGCATGGTTGCCTCATCACCAAGCATTCGTATACATTCCCAAACCCGCCCTGTTATTGCCTCGTCACCAAGCATTCGTAAACCCGCATGGTTGCCTCATCACCAAGCATTCGTATACATTCCCAAACCCGCACGGTTGCCTCGTCATCAAGCATTCGTAAATCCGCACGGTTGCCTCGTCACCAAACAACGTTCAACCAGATGCTTATCGGTTTCACACATTAGCCGCAGGGCAGTAATACTAAGTGTTCTCTGGTTATCCCTCTATCTGTCTATCCCTTTTAACCGCTCTTACACTCGCTCTCTATAACTATCTCTCACTCTCTCTCTCTCTCTCTCTCTCTCTCTCTCTCTTTATCATTCACTCTCTCTCTCTCTATCTCTCTCTGTCTCTTTCTCTCTCTCTCTCTCTCTCTCTTTATCATTCAATCTCTCTCTCTCTCTCTCTCTCTGTCTCTCTCTCTCTCTCTCTCTCTCTCTCTCTCTCTCTCTCTCTCTCTGCACATCATTACCAGCTCTATCAACAAATGGGAATCCATCCCCCACCCCCGCCAGGTCGTCATGGTATTCATTGTCTGCCCCATGGTTGACATCAAAGCACACGGAAAGACCTGGGCTTTTATCGACCTCCATTCAATTCCGTAGATCGATATGTCAACTATTTATTCAATAACATATCGATCGAATAATTAATCGTTTGTATTTTTGTCTATTCGTATTCTAATTCCAAAGACCGTATCTCTACAATTTGGATGACTACGCCAGCCCCCCTCCCCTCCCTCCCCCCCCCCCCACGCAAAAAAAAGACAGAAACACATACCATGTAGGACGAGTCATGACGCCTTTTAGGCGATATTACATTTTTTTCCGACATAGAAAACGTATTTAACGGCCAGGTACTCATTTTACACCTGAGTGCGGCGAGAGAATATGAGTAAAGAGCCTATTCTAAGGACAGCTTTGCACCGCTTAGAGCGGTACTCGAACCCAGTACCTTCTGATCCAAAGGCGTGTCAAACACAAGACCCTGGCCGCACAAATAGTCTATTAAAAAATAAATCTTAAATTCTCCTCTATACAAACAATCATTTGTGAGGCTATGTGGTCTAGTGGTATGACACTCGCTTTCGGATCGGAGGGTCCTGGGTTGGACCCTCGCTCGGCGCATAGTTGAGTCCTTGGAAAAGGCTCTTTACTGACATTCTCTCATCGTACTCAAGTGATAAATGAGTACCCGGCCGTTAACAGCGTTGTCTCTGTCCGAAAAAAACCCCGTAATATCGCCTAACAGGCATCATGTGCCGTCTTAAATGTAAAATGGACCCTTTGTAAAGGTCTTTCATCACGTTTAGCGGATATTGCCCTATATAAAAATAAAGCTCAATAGCTCAATTTGATGAATGAAACAAAGGGGATTCTTAGGATGAATATTGGATCTACATAGGCAATGATTTGGACGATTGAGAAATCTAAGCAATGATTTATCTCCCTTTGACTTGGGTAATTTAAAGGTACAAGTATACTTATTTTCAGGTCTGATAACCCAATTCATTATGGGCTCATTGCTTGAAGGGACTTTTTTTTTTAATTACGCAAAATTTTGCCCATTACAACAACAACATTAAAATAGATAGGCCCATAATTGCGTTGGGATGTCAGACCTGCATATGTGCCAGTCGGGATTAAAAGGTGAAACTTATCATTATTATTCATCAAAAGAGAAATATCTAATTATTTTCATCTCAAACATTTATCGATAATTTGTTATTCGTTCAATTGTTCAATGTTTTAATTTTATTTTTGGTATAATTATTCCCATGTTCGATGCTATTTTCATAGATGTGGTCAATAAATCAATTGATTGCTGAAGGACCAGTTTTCTGACCAAAATTTAAATTACGAGATTTATATGGTACAGAAGTACGAGATCGTGAATTGCTTTCTCTCACCATTACAGGACGACAGGTATTGTAGTCCAATGAAAAACTATTATCAACATGGACTCTCTCAATTCCAATATAGAAATTGCTAACTCTCACCATTACAGGACAACATATATTATAGTCCAATGATTAACTATTATTTATGTGAACTCTCCCATTAACTCCAAAAATATAGAAATTACCTTCTATCACCATGGCAGGACCATGGCTATTGTAGTTACTTGATTAACTATTATTGATAATAGTGAACTAAGAATGGTTGACAATGGCCATGAAGTCTGCTATGGTAAAAAAAAACGAAATAAAAGATGAGGAAAAGCAATTCTGAGCCTATATCGTCTCGTGGAATGACACTCGCTTTCGGATCGGAAGGTCCTGGGTTTGTTTTTTTTTAAAAATACTATTGATAGTGAAGGTGATGGTGGTGATGGCGGTGATGGTGATGATGATGGTAGTGGTAATGGTAGTGATGGTGGCGGTGATGGTGATGATGGTAGTGACAATAATAATAATACATTAATTAATTGATTAATTTTTTAATTTAATTTGATCTTATTAATTTTTATTTACTTATTTATTTATTTATCTATTCATTTATTTGTTTGTTTGTTTCTGTAGTTATTTATCCATTTATTTATTTATCTTTTAAACTTTAAATTGTCATGTGGATACAACTGTTTCCATTAATTTCATGATTTTGTAGACTGGTTTATAAATGTTGACCAGTAAAATGCATGACATCTGAAACAATGTAAAATCATAATTTATCAGAGACTAATGTATGCTTTATTATCGTTGTTGCTTTCATATTTATTTTCGTCATTAATATTTCATTGTACTATGAACTTTGTACATTTATGATTCATTCGATCTTGACCAGTTTTCAATTACCAGTATTCTATGATTGTTTTTTTCGATTGATACATTTTTCTTGACATTCAAAGTTGTGTAAAACTGTCTGTAAATGATACAATACAAGCTATATGAGATTCTGTAATTATAAACTATTGTATAAAGCATTTAAAGGATAATTCCTATTAAGCCTATAATAAGACGAGACGCTCGGCGCATAGCTGAGTTCTGGAAAAGGCTCTTTACTCACATTCTCACCGTACCTAGCACCAACACACACTAGGTAACGTTTAACGTGCATCGTTTGAGTTAGGGGAACTTTAGTGAGAACTAATCATCTAACATCCGGTCTAATAAAACAATGACAAAGGCCCATGTGGCAACATCATTCATTCTATATCAGATATGAAGATGACGTCACAGCTCTTTCGGGGTTGTTAGGCGCCTGTTGAGTGATAAGTTTTCACTACAATCTGTCAATCATAGTTTTGTATCACTACAAATGATGACAAGCAAATTCGTGAAGCGTTCCATATTTTTAAAAAGATAGCTCAAAATAGAGAAGGATGGAAACTGTTTGTCTGTGGTCTATATCCTGACAAAGGGTGAAAAAGGCAATGATGATGATGATGACAAATGATGATGATGATGATGGTGATGATAATAATAATAATTTCACAATGACAATAATGACACATTGACAATAATGACACAATGGCAATAATGACACAATGACAATAATGACACAATGGCAATGACACAATGACAGCAATAGCACAATGGCAATCGTGGCACATTGAAAATAATGAAGCGATAACAATAATAACACAATGATAATAATGACACAATGATAATATTGACACGATGACAATGATAACATGATGACAATAATGACACAATGACAATGATGACACGATCGAAATAATAACACAATGACAATAATGACACGATGACAATAATGACACATTGACAATAATGACACAATGACAATAATGACACGATGACAATAATGACACGATAACAATAATGACACATTGACAATAATGACGCAATGACAATAATGACACATTGACAATAATGACACGATGACAATAATGATACGATGACAATAATGACACGATAACAATAATGACACGATGACAATAATGACACATTGACAATAATGACACGATGACAATAATGACACAATGACAATAATGACACGATGACAATAATGACACGATGACAATAATGACACGATAACAATAATGACACATTGACAATAATGACGCAATGACAATAATGACACATTGACAATAATGACACGATGACAATAATGATACGATGACAATAATGACACGATAACAATAATGACACGATGACAATAATGACACATTGACAATAATGACACGATGACAATAATGACACAATGACAATAATGACACGATGACAATAATGACACAATGACAATAATGACACGATGACAATAATGACACATTGACAATAATGGCACGATGACAATAATGACACATCGACAATAATGACAAGATTGACCACCAGACCTTGGGTCGTAGGAAGACGGTCTTTTCATATTTATCATCGCCGCTATAGACGTAGGCCAGTGACGATATATCCGGTGGGAAGGAGGCGTCCACGAAAAGGTCAGACGCATCGAAGTCTCCCCTTGCCTGGATTTTGTCTTGGACAATTTTCTTGATACGACTGGAATACAGAGATAGAGTTATATGTCACCCACCGTGCCAATCAGTGTCATGTCGAAGTGAACTTGATGAAGGAGATACGCCTACATCAATTGATTCCTGATTTGAGCATTTATATAGCGCAATATCCTCTAATCGTGCTCAAAGCGCTTTGCAAGGGGTTTCTAGCCAATAGCAACATTGAACATGTAGGGCGAGAGATGACGCCTGTTAGGCGATACGACAAATTGCTTTGGACAGAGAGAATGCTGTTAAGCCAATTTTACACCTTAGTAAGGTGAGAGACAACATACAAAACTTGTTTCATATTTGTATTTGCCAGGGACCCCATTGTAAAGCGCTTTGAGCACGCTTAGAGGATATAAAAGTTTGGGGTATTTTTAGCATGTAGAACGAGACGTGACGCCTTTTAGGCGATATAACATTTTTCCGGAC
>NC_088360.1:21049180-21054180 GCF_034508935.2 Berghia stephanieae | reverse complement strand
GTATGATTTGTCTGTGCGTGCGTTAGTCTGCTTGTATCTTTAGTGTGTGTGTGTTTGTGTCCGTATGGGAGTAGGTTTGTGTGTATGTGTGTGTGTGTGTGTTTGTGTGCGTGTGTGAATTTGTTTGTGTACGTTTATGTTTGTACAATCTGATTGAAAATTTGAAAAGGTGGTGATTTTTTTCAAGGACATTCTAATGCTTGGTAAACTATGTGGCTCTATCACGTGGTTAATTTGATGACGTCATAAAAATAATACAGCAGGACACGTTTTGTTTTTAATTAAAATTTAGTCCTCCATCCAATTAAAAAAAAATTAATGAAAACACAACCATCATCACATCAATGACATCACAACTATCATCAAATTAATGAAAACACAACTATCATCAGACTAATGACAACACAACCACCATCACATAAATGACAACACGAATACCATCACACTAATGACATCACAACACCATCACACTAATGACAACACATCCATCACGTTAATGACAACACACCCACCATCACATTGATGATATAACAAACACCATCACACTAATGACAATACATCTACCATCACACTAATGACAACACATCCATCACACTAATGACAACACGTCCACCATCACATTAATGACATCACAAACACCAGCACACTAATGACATCACAAACACCAGTACATTAATGACATCACAAACACCAGCACACTAATGACAACACAGCCATCATCACATTAATGACAACACATCCATCATCACACTAATGACAACACAGCCATCATCACATTAATGACAACACATCCATCATCACATTAATGACAACACAGCCATCATCACACTAATGACAACACATCCATCATCACATTAATGACAACACATTCATCATCACATTAATGACAACACAGCCATCATCACACTAATGACAACACATCCACCATGTTATGAACCAGTAAACTGCCACACTCTGGTAAGGTTTTGGCCAGATAATGTGTCCTTCAATTATGGATCAATTTAAATGTCCCTCATCTGGGAAAAAATGACCTCTAACCTGGGACCTCACGATGTCTTCATTGACGGTCCAAGTTTGAAGGGTTTGTCTCAAGATCAGGGTCATTCAAATCCAATGTTCTGACCAATGTTGAATACACTCTTTCTACAATGTGGCAGTTAGTCCTTTTCCTCGCAGGCGATTTTCGGAATGTTTCCAACACTCAACCCCAACCAACATGAAAAATATTATTTTTCCTACTGCAACACAAAAGCACGAAGTTCTTGCTATACATAATTTGTATCGTCAAATTGAGCTCGACATATGGTTATATATTTGTAATGCATGTAACAAAAATAGTGTTATATATTTCTAATGCATGTAACAGACACAGTGTTAAATCTTTATAATACACGTAACAACCACAGTGTTGTATCTTTACAATACAGGTAACAAACAAGTGTTACATTTTTTAAATACACGTAACAAAACAGTGTTAAATCTTTATAATACACGTAACAAACACAGTGTAAAATCTTTCTAATAGATATAACAAACACAGTGTTAAATCTTTATATTACACATAACAAACACAGTGTAAAATCTTTCTAATAGATATAACAAACACAGTGTTAAATCTTTATAATACACATAACAAACACAGTGTTAAATCTTTATTATACACATAACAAACACAGTGTTAAATTTTATAATACAGGTAACAAACACCGTGTAAAATCTTTCTAATTCATATATCAAACACAGTGTTAAATCTTTATAATAAATTTAACATCTCTCGCCACTGGTTAATGACAATCACACAGATAGATTTGTGTGTCTCTCGCCACCGGCATCCACATCAAAGTAATAGGAATAATTCGATTAAATTTTCGTTGAACATTTGCCCTATATTATGGGTTTTATCGACAATCGACAATAGCCCACAATCCAACTCAATATCAAACAAAATATGGTTCTAATGTATCCTTGAATGAACTGTTTCCTTGGGAGGCACCGTGTATTCGTTGATTAAATTATTACTTGTCATAGTTGCAAAAAGAAATAAACTGCTTGAAAAAAAAAACAAGGAAAAAAAAAACACACACACAAACCGAAACATTTCGGGCTCAAAACCCTTCTTCAGCCAGCAACATAAAAACAATGAAAACATAAATACATTACTAAAAAAAAAAAAAGAAACTGAACGACAACTGGGAAAACGTCTCTCTGTGTGGATCTGTGGTTTGTGGTATGACACCCACTTTCGGATCTGAAGGTCCTGGATTCGATCCTCGCTAGGCGCATAGCTGAGTCCTAGGAAAAGGCTCTTTACTCACATTCTCTCACCGTATTCAGGTGTAAAATGAGTACCTGGCCATTAACAACATTTTCTCTGTCGGAATAATTGTATTATCACCTAACAGACGTCATATCTCGTTTATGTTACGTGTTGCTGTTGGTCAGGGACCCTTTGTCAAGTGTTTTCAGTACGTTTAGTGGATATTGCGCTACATAAAAGCTGAACTTTTTGTTTTGAAGAAAACCCTTATAAAGAGCATTTGTTGACAATCAGTTATAATAGAAGACAGTCCAAATCAAGGTCATATACGTATGACGTCATTGAATCATTCAATCCAACGTCATTACGTAAATGATCACACTATATAATATAATATTCTAGCCCTTTTCCCTCATAAAAACACGTATTATATCATATTTACAATAATAATGTGTGGCTTTAGATCATCAAGCGTAACTTTCACTAAAAATCAGATTCTTTAAAAAGAATAATCATTCATTAAACGTATTCTTCCATTTCTTTGTATTAATTAAATCAGTTATAGATTTGTCGTGAATTATCACATACTTACTCGCAATCTCGTGTCAGTGGCCACGAGAAAAATAAATCGTTTAATAAATAGAAAGAGATGATAGAATCGTATTTTAAACGCAAACCATTTCTCTCTGTTCTTTGTTATAAAAAACTCCACGGAGTTCTCATTGATCACTGATCATTGAAAGGATAGCTGTGCTTGTTGGAACTGAATTTAAGAAATAAATAAATAGATAAATGAATAATCAAACAAATAAGGTTGATCAGCCACCGTGTTTATCACCACATCATTAATATTGAGCCACTGCACAGCATCCTGGAAACAAAAACAAGAGCCACCATTAAATGGCGGCAAGGCAACGGTTACGCCTGGATTCACCCTTACAAGGCTGCCGGCCTTCAGTTTGAAATGATGGCTGTCGGAAAAAAAAATCGAAGAAACCTCATTGGCAAGTAATGAGTGTTTGAGATGAAAGATGGGAGGACGGTCTTGTTTGTCCAAACATCCCGTTGTTGACGGGAACAAAAGACTGGGATCGGATTGGAATTGCCTCCATCGTGGGAGCTGAAGGTCAAAGGTCAAGGCGATTATTGTCTCTTTCTTGTCTTGTAATGACATCATTATTGACATCGCCACATCACTCCCACCCCCCACCCCCAACCCCTTCTGTCCCGCTATGCCACAATCTTACTTTTACGCCTCCACGTCAGTTCCGCCAATTTGCTACCTTCCATCATTCGTCTACGACTCTACCCCCCCCCCCCCCCCCACCCACACACACACACACACACACGCACACACACACACACACACACACACACACACACACACACCGCCCATTTATTAAACACAATATTTTATGAAGTCCGCTGCGAATAGGGGGTGGGGGTGGGGGGGGGGGGGGGGGGGGGGGGGGGGGACTGGGAAGGCGTTCATGATATATCAAAGGAAGTCATGACAACATATTTATTTGATCTACCCATCCATCTACTATTTATCCATCCATTATCCATCTATCTACTATCTATCCATCTATTCATCCATTCATCCATCCATCTATCCACTATCTATCCATCCATCCATCTAACCATCTATCTATCCATCCATCCATCCATCAATCCGTCCATCCATCCACCATCCATCTATCCACTATCTATTCATCCATCCATGCATCCACTATCTATCCATCCATCCATCCATCTACTATCTATCCATCCATCTATCCATCCATCCATCACTATCCATCCACTATCCATCTATCTACTATCTATCCATACATCTATCCATCCATCCATCCATCCATCCACCATCCATCCACTATCCATCTATCTACTATCTATCCATCCATATATCCATCTATCCATCCACTATCTATCCATCCATCTATCCATCAATCCGTCCACCCATCCACCCATCCACTATCTATCCATCCATCTATCCATCAATCCGTCCATCCATCCACCATCTATCCATCCATCCATCCATCCACTATCTATCCATCCATCCATCCACTATCTATCCATCCGCCCGTCCAACCATCCGTCCATCCATCTATCCATCCACTATCTATCCATCCATCCATTTATCCATCCATCCATCCGCTATCTATCCATCCATCCATCCAACCATCCGTCAATCCATCCATCCATCCATCCATCCATCGATCCACTATCTATCCATCCATCCATCCATCCGTCCATCCATCCATCCAACCATCCGTCCATCCATCCATCATCCATCCATCCATCTATCCATCCATCGATCCACTATCTATCCATCCATCCATCCACCAATCCATCCACTATCCATCCATCCATCCATCCATCCATCCATCCATCCATCCATCCATCCAACTATCCGTCCATCCATCCATCTACTATCTATCCATCCATCCCTCCATCCATTCATCCACTATCTATCAATCAATCAATCCATCCATTCATCCATTCATCCATCCATCCATCCATTCATCCATCCATCTATCCATCTATCAGTCCATCCATCCACTATATATATATATATATATATTTATTTATATTTATATGTGTGTGTTTGTTGTGTGTGTGTATGTATGTATGTATGTATGTATGTATATATATATACCTATCTAATTATCTATCTATCCATCTATCTATCTATCTATCTATCTAACTATAATTTTAAAACACACACACACACACACACACA
>NC_088360.1:21039180-21041680 GCF_034508935.2 Berghia stephanieae | reverse complement strand
TCGTCTGTAGTGTTTCATTCATTCTATTTTATTGATAAAAGAAAAACCTTCGAGTTTCGAAGTAGCAACATTTCCATTTAAGACGAATGGGAAGAAATAAATCAAGACGATTCCCTCTAGTTACCATCAGCAAAATTTTCTTCGCGGTCTAACTGGTGGGTTGATAAGGGGGGGGGGGGGGGGGGGGGGGGGGGGGGGTTAGTGGCGGTCGATATGTCATTGCAATGTGAACTGGAAGGTCCTGGCGTCAAGTCCGGTTTCCGGTACTTTTTTTTTTTACTAGGTTAAGATTATAAATCCCCATTTTACTCACATTATGGGTGATTTCTGTTGACATCAGACATCCTGTTTGGTGGATTATCTATATTCCTTCATGGGACGCCTAGGTGACGGTAAATAACGATGATACTGGGAAGGGCATAACTCCGAAAGACCGCGATGATCTTGACGTGAGGCTGTGCTGAATTTCAACCTCAAAGAGAGCGATAGGCGCTAAGTGTCTTGCTGAGGGAAATAAACAAGGGGCTTGAAACCGAAACCCCTTGATAGAACTAGAATGCTTTATCCGTCAACTTGACCCAAGACCCACACAAAGTACGAATGTATTCCGTCCTATGAACTCTGACCCCCCCCCCCCCCCTTCACCATCCAGATTGTAACATTTTGGCCAGGGAACCTATCCTTAAAAATATCGATTGATAAAACCAAAAACTTGGACATTTACTGAAGTCTTTCATGAAGTCCCAGGTTTGAGAGTTTTTGTATTTATAATCGATCGATATTTGAAGGACTAGTTTTCTGGCCAAACGTTTTTTAAAATGTGTTGATATTTTCCGAGTACGGGATTGTTATTAGTGTTTGCGGATTGTCAGAAAATCGATTTAATATCTGGTTTTCTTGCCATGACCTTCTTCCTTATCATTTGTATTAATATCATTCTTATCAACCTATTGTCCTTGTCGATATCTGCATTGAGCCAAAATAAAATCGATATCAGTAGTGTTACTATTGCACCGTTATCCAAAGTTGAATCGATATTGTACCGATATGCTTGTTGATACAAGTTTATAAAAGATGTATCGGTTTTCAATCGATCAGACGCCGATCAAAGATTCGTCCTTACTGTTTCACTAGATCTAAGGACATCAATATATAGGAAGTACCCATGGAATTCTCGTAATAAATAATAATAATAATAAATTGAGCTTTTATATAGCGCAATATCCACTAAAAAGTGCTCAAAGCGCTTTACAATGGGTCCTTGGTCAACAGCAACATTTAACATGTAGGACGGGACGTGCCGCCTGTTAGGCGATATTACAATTTTTCGGACGAAGACAACGCTGTTAACGGCCAGGTACTCATTTTACACCTGAGTACGGTGAGCGAATGTGAGTAAAGAGTCTTTTCCAAGGGCTCAACTATGCGCCGAGCGCGAGGCTCGAACCCAGGACCTTCCGATCCGAAAGCGAGTGTCATACCAATAGACCACATAGCCGCACGTATCGCTTACAGCCATGAATTATGCCACAGTCAAGCACCAATCAGGAAACAGCATGGCTCAGCGTACAGTCTATGCTTCGTACCCACAAGGCATCGAGTTCCACTACCCGCCTCATTGTGTGGCCTTGATCAAGTCACCACCACGCCTTAGCTAAATTTGCGGCGCTCCACTGCGGCTAACGCCTGGGTTATTCGAGTCTTTCCTTGGAATAGACCCTAAAGACAAAGGTCTCATTGGGGATAAATAAAGGGAATTTTATATAACCACATGTGTAAATGTAAATACTGTATCTGTGAGTGTGTGTGTATGTGTGTGTGTGTGTGTGTGTTTGTGGGAGGGGGTGGGGTGTGTGTGAGTGTTTATGTGTTAGAATAATAATATTAATCTATCAGATTCCACAATGTTGACTTTTGATCGCTTAATGGGATTTACTGTGACATCAGATCGACGGTTAACAATAGTAATTAATACCACAAATACTACCAACGCCTTCAACAACACAATGACTGCTACCACGATTAAAACCACAACTACTACTACTAATACTACTAATAGTACTACTACTACTACTACTACTACTACTACTACTACTACTACTACTACTACTACTACTACTACTACTACTACTACTACTACTACTACTACAACTACTACTACCACTACTAATACTACTACTACTGCTACTATTATTATTATTATTACTACTATACTACTACTACTACTAACTACTACTACTACTACTACTACTACTACTACTACTACTACTATTATTATTATTATTATCATTATTATTATTATTACTACTACTTCTGCCACTACTACTACTACTACTACTACTACTACTACTACTACTACTACTACTACTACTACTACTACTACAACTACTACTACAACTACAACTACTACAACTACACTACTACTACTACTACTACTACTACTACTTACTACTACTACTACTACTACTACTACTACTACTACTACTAACTACTACTACAC
>NC_088360.1:21024180-21036680 GCF_034508935.2 Berghia stephanieae | reverse complement strand
TCAGCCAATAACACACAAAAAAAAAATAACAACAAAAAACAAAAAAAAAAAAAACACTTAAATCATCCGAAACGTTCCGTGTTTGTTGTTGTTGTTGTTTTTTTTTTTTTTTGTTTTTTTTTGTTGTTGTTTTTTTTGTTTTTCTGAAGCAGTTCTATTCGTGTTTGTTTATTACTGAGATATGACGTCACCGGGTTTTACTATCTCCAAAAGTTCAATTCCTTTTCGTACTGAAACAAGTGAGCCAGAACTGTGAGTGGAGCAAGCACTTCTGTTGATAACAACAAGAAATGAAGTGAGTAGGAAAGTGGCAGAAGACAATAGAAAATCACAATTTCGCTGCGGCGATGGGGGCTCAAACCTGTGACCTAACTGGTACGACAACTCCGCCTGGCCGAGAAGATCGTGGCTCTAGCGTGTGAGCTATCGACGATCGTGACTCTCCCATATGAGCCACGATCTCCCTGGCCAGGCAGAGTTGTCGTGTCAGTAAGGTCACAGGTTCGAGCCCCCATCGCCACCGTTAAATTTTTATTCTTTATTGTCTTCTGACACTTTCCTACTCACTTCATTTCTTGTTATTATCTTTATAGATTTAGATTGATGGATGCGTTTGGTTAAAGATCTCATAAAATCCACCATCCGGATAAAACGTACCAACACACAGAGCTATGTGTAACATTACACGTTCATATTCTGAATAAGTAAGAGTACTACTCATAAAAATGGCTGGCTAAAAAAAAATAATAGTAACGGAGAGCAGAATGGCGTCAATTTCGTTCCTTCTATTCCCGTGTTTCATTTCAACCGTCATGCCATTTTGACACGATGGATAATCTTTATCTTGTTTGGCATATTTTGAACAATGGATCTGGCAAGCCTGTGTCTCGGCACCGTTTGACACAAACAACGAGAGACATCGCGACCAAATTGATTTTCTACAAATAAAACGAGACGTGGTGAGCTGGATGAAGTGCCTGGTGAGCTGGATGGATGGTGCCAGCCTTAAACACTCCACTCATTCATTGCCTTCTTTCTATTCATCAATACCATCATCATCATCATCATCATCATCAATACCATCATCATCATCATCATCATCATCATCATCATCATCATCATCATCATCATCATCATCATCATCATCATCATCATCATCATCATCATTGTCATCATAATCATCATCATCATCATCGTCATCATCATCACCATCATTATCATCATTGTCATCATAAATAATAATAATAATCATCGTCGTTTTGTCGTGGTTCTCGTCATCATTGCTGTCAATATAATAACTAAGTCAAAACAGTATTAATGATGATGATGATGATAATAATAATAATAATAATAATAATAATAATAATAATGAATGAAATAAATATAATAATAATAATAATAATAATAATAATAATAATAATAATAATAATAATATATAATAATGATAATATGATAATAATAATAATAATAATAATAATAATAATAATAATAATAATAATAATAATAATAAATAATAAATAATAATAATAATAATAATAATAATAATAATAATAATAATAATAATAATAATAATAATAATAATAATAATAATAATAATAATAATAATAATAATAATAATAATAATAATAATAATAATAATAATAATAATAATAATAATAATAATAATAATAATAATAATAATAATAATAATAATAATAATAATAATAATAATAATAATAATAATAATAATAATAATAATAATGGCATATTTATATGCTTACATGAATACCGTATCGAGGGCTTCCTTCCATTACAAGATGTATTCACTATTCACACAAAGGGAATATAACACAAAGATTAAAATACTAAAAACTTAATGTAAAAAAATATTCAATTCAAAACTCAATGAAATAAAACCTTTTTTGAAAATAGTTCAGGTCAGTTCAAGACGTCTCGTCACATTTATAGGAAGATTCTTAAAACCTTCACTTGAATTTCTGAAATAAAATACTAATGTGGAACCACTTGGACTTCGCAGAGAATCAGCAGTGCTTGAAATGGTTGAAAGATACAAACGAAAAGAGGAAAACCATCCAAACAGAATTCTGGCAGAGAAATGGAAACCAAGAACAAGATTAAAACAAAAATCCCTGCTACACATTGCTAACAACTTGAATGAAAGACACAGACTCCCAGAAAACAGAGAAAAATCTATTTTAATCAGTCAAAAACCTCCATACGCCGAACTAAAACTTCCAAAAATAAAGACTAACCTCGTAGAAGAAACAACAAGAAATAGAAACAAATCAGATATACAAACATTAGCAATGAAGACAATACAAGAATACCCAGACAACTGGATACATGTTTACACAGATGGATCTGCCCACAAAGGAACTAAAAATGCTGGGTATGGGTTTGTAGTAGAATACCAGATAAAACCTGTGATAAAATCCACAATTCTTGCGGAAGCTCCTGCTCAAACTACGAGGCAGAGGCAGTTGCAATAGAAGCCTCACTGCGACACCTCTCTTCTGTTTTCCAGCTAAACCCTTCAAAACTTCAAAACACTGTCATCTTCACAGACTCCAAATCGGTTCTCCAAGCTCTCGATTTAGATAAACTCTCCTCAACGTTCAATAGTTTAAGATCTCAACTAGATGAATTCCTTACAACACACAGAGTAGACTTATCTCTCCAGTGGATACCGGGACATTCAAATATACCAGGAAATGACAATGCAGACAGACTAGCCAGACTCGGATCAACACTTTTACAACCATCATTTCCAGTATCCTTAGACACAGCGAAACAAATAATCAAAACAAATAAGAGAGAAGAATGGATGAACAGTTGGGCAATGAGCACCACGGGTAGATGTATGTTTTCCCATATGACCACTCCTGTAAAGACTGATTGCCTAAATAAGCTCAGAAGACACCAGCAAAGCATCATCTTTCAACTAAGAACACAACACATACCGCTCAACAACCATTTAAGCAAAATTACAAAAGACACATCCCCCTCCTGCCCCCTATGTCAACACCCCAATGAAACAGTAACACACCACTTGCTTGAATGTCAACCTCTTGAAGATCTGAGATGCACATTCCTCCCACCAAATCCAAGCATCAGTAACACACTTTATAGTCACCTGGAACAACTCCAAAAGACGTCTAACTTCTACGTCATGGCACAAGACCGAAGGGCTAGAGCTCAGGTGGTCGCTGGTTCGGATAAATAAGTAAGTAAGTAAGTCACTTGAATTTCTGAAATAATGAGACAAACAAGGTTTTTTTTGTTTTGTTTTGTTTTGTTTTTGTTTTTATTATTATTATTATTATTATTATTATTTTTTTTTTTATAAATTCTCTCCAAGCTGTTGCCATGTTGTCCACGTGATCGTGATTGTTGAATTCCATTGGATGAAATATTTAATTTCACGCCTCGATCGCGTCTGCAGCAAGCTCGTCAGATTTATTATTTAAAAAATGCCAAATTATCGTAGAAAATTACTTGTAAAAGACAAATTTTTTCAAGGCCTTTTTTTTTGTTGCCAAAATGCACTTTAAAAATAGTAATGAAAAATGATCGCCATTTTCGTTCTCGCTGCCTTTATTAGAGGTTCAGATTCAATGAAACTTCACATTGTCTTGTCATTTTAAGGATGGAAAATATTGTATTTTGTGAAATTGTCTTGTATTTGCTTTATCAATTGAGTAATACTATGTAATTTGAGAAGAATTTTTTTTAATAGAGAGCTGAAAAAAAAGATAAAACACCAAACTCAATGTCTCAATATCGTAAAAAATAAACCAAATGTCTTTGAACACTTAGCATTAAAAACTCCAAACTGTCAATCGTAGTCTCCAACCCAATTTCATCCTCAAGACATTCGCATATTTTTTTTTAATAAAGGACAAGAATTTCATGAAATTTCATTTTCATCCCAACAAGTGACGTGCATGCATGGAATGACAAAGCAGTTACCGCCATTCTATGAACAAACACGTTTTGAAAATTCTGGACCAGGAGCTCGTCCCTCAAATATCAATCGAATTAAATATCCCTCATCTCGTAAAACATTCGCAAACCTGAGGCTTTATTACACTTAAGTAAAGACCCAGGTTTGAAAGTGTTTTGGAGATTTTTTTCTCCACAATGTAGGTATTTTTAATCAACCATATTCGAAGGATGAGTTTTCTGGCCAAAATTTTTAATGTGTTTTTTGTTGTGGGTTTAAAAAAAATATTTTTCCTGTTTTTTTTTTTGTTTTTTGTTTTTTTTTCTAAATTAATTTATTATTTTATGTTTTTATTTATTTATTTATTTATTTATTTATTTATTTATTTATTTATTTATTTATTATTATTTTTTTATTCTATTTTTTTTTTGGGGTGGGGGGGGGGGGGGGGGGGGGGGTATCATATAACGGCAGTTTAGAAGACGTAGGTTTGAGGGATTGGGGCAGAGGTGGGTGCTGAGGTATAGAAAGGGAGAGGGAAGAGGAAGAGAGAAGGGGGGGGGGGTAGCGAGAGATAGAGAGAGAGAGCAGGATTGAGAGAGCGCGGGAGAGAGATGGACAGAAAGAGAGAGAAAGTGAGAGAGAGATATATATATATATATAAATATTAAAATAGAGAAATAAAGAGAGAAAAAGAGGTTTGTAGAAAATTAGAAAGATAGAAAGAGAGAAAGAGATAAAGCGAGAGGTAGAGAGAGAGACAGAGAGAGAGAGAGAGAGAGAGAGAGAGAGAGAGAGAGAAATGGAGATAATGGGAGGTAGTTAGAATTGACACACCAATGTGTTTGTGTGGAATAGATTGGCGTGTCGACAAAGGGAGGTAGTTATGAATTGACACACCACTGTGTTGGCGTGTCGACAACGGGAGGTAGTTAGAATTAACACACCAATGTGTTTGTGTGGAACAGATTGGTGTGTCGACAAGGGGAGGTCGTTAGAATTAACACACCACTGTGTTGGCGTGTCGACAACGGGGGGTAGTTAGAATTAACACACCACTGTGTTGGCGTGTCAACAACGGGAGGTAGTTAGAATTAACACACGACTGTGTTGGCGTGTCGACAACGGCAGGTAGTTAGAATTAACACACCACTGTGTTGGCGTGTTGACAAGGGGAGGTAGTTAGAATAAACACACTACTGTGTTGGCGTGTCGACAAAGGAAGATAGTTAGAATTAACACACCACTGTGTTGGCGTGTCGATAAAAGGAGGTAGTTAGAATTAACACACCAATGTGTTGGCGTGTCGACAACGGGAGGTAGTTAGAATTAACACACCACTGATTTGGCGTGTCGACAACTGGAGGTAGTTAGAATTAACACACCAATGCGTTTGTGTGGAACAGATTGGCGTGTCAACAAGGGGAGGTAGTTATGAATTAACACACCACTGTGTTGACGTGTCGACAACGGGAGGTAGTTAGAATTAACACACCACTGATTTGGCGTGTCGACAACTGGAGGTAGTTAGAATTAACACACCAATGCGTTTGTGTGGAACAGATTGGCGTGTCGACAAGGGGAGGTAGTTAGAATTAACACACCAATGTGTTTGTGTGGAACAGATTGGCGTGTCGACAAGGGGAGGTAGTTAGAATTAACACACCAATGTGTTTGTGTGCAACAGATTGACGTGTCGACAAGGGGAGGTAGTTAGAATTAACACATCACTGTGTTGGTGTGTCGACAAGGGGAGGTAGTTAGAATTAACACACCAATGCGTTTGTGTGGAACAGATTGGCGTGTTGACCAGGGGAGGTAGTTAGAATTAACACACCAATGTGTTTGTGTGGAACAGATTGGCGTGTCGTCGAGAATCGAATCAATCCAACCAATGAATGGAAGAAACGAATTTAATGTCACTCAGCTCTTTGGACATTCATCTTTTATGATTAGTACTCGCAACATTCTATCAATCAGACGATAGAAACTGTGCGTTGTCTAAGAAACTCACAACATTGTCATCCGGAAATCTAACGGACCAAGACACAAAACGTGTAAATTTGAAAGTTTGTGTATAGAATGTGCTTGGCAAAGAAACTCACAACATTACCATCCGCAAATATAACGGACCAACACACGAAAAGATGTGTAACCTAAAACGGTTATATATAGTGTGCGCTTAGTTAAGACACTCACAACATTGTCATCCGGAAACATGACGGACCAATATTCAAAACGATGTGTAAGCTTGAACGTTTATAGATTTGTATGTGCTTAGCTAAGAAGCTCACAATTTTGCCATCCGGAAATATAACGGACCAACACATAAAACTCTGTATAGCCTTTATAGTCTGGTTAATACATAATTTATAATTTATAATGGCTCAATGTAACAGATAACTTTTTGCGTTGGTTCGTTACATCCGACTGGCTAATTTAATGAGTATTTTACCGAAACGCAATCCGTCCTTAAGTACAGTGGCAGTAATGTTAACTGATTCCGTCCAGACTCTTATCAGGGTTCTGTCAGAGTGATTTATTTTCCTGAGAATTTCAAACCTTGGGTAGCTAGCTTATTTAGTAAAATAAATATCTCTTATAATAGTTTTTATGACATTATAACATGTATAATTTTAATCAAAAAAGAATAATAAATGTGATGAAGACAATGTTACACTTATAAAATGTGGTTATTAATGACTGAAATAGCACAGTTATGCAATCAATAAATTGTAAAAAAAATTTTTTTAAAAGTTACTCTACTATCAACTTACATCGACCTCTAAGACATCATGAATCATAAATATTTCAATACACATACTATATCCTAAATATGCAGTCCAAATTTTGAGGTTGAAACGTTGAATATCTATGATTTTTTGGCAAAATAACTTTTGTAGTCAAAATTTCTAAAAATAGCAACAATCACAGAGTTTGTAGAAATAGGCCATTATTGTGCTAATCCTATATATTATAACACCTAATGATATCATACAAGAAAATAAAATAATAAGTTACAGTTCTAAATTTGACTCTGTGTGGTATTCCTCAAAGCTTTTTGGGTTTGTTTGTTTTTTGTTTTTTTTTTTTTGCATGGAGATGAATGCTAGTCGAGCATCCACAACAGAAATAATTTGACCTTTACTTCTTCCTAGTCGTGCCTCAACTGTTACACGGCACACAAACGGTGTATCCATCCTCCACCTGTATTGTGTTGTAAGACAGTGTATCCATCCTCCACCTGTATTGTGTTGTAAGACAGTGTATACATCCTCCACCTGTATTGTGTTGTAAGACAGTGTATCCATCCTCCACCTTATTGTGTTGTAAGACAGTGTATTCATCCACCACCTGTATTGTGTTGTAAGACAGTGTATCCATCCTCCACCTTATTGTGTTGTAAGACAGTGTATCCATCCTCCACCTGTATTGTGTTGTAAGACAGTGTATCCATCCTCCACCTGTATTGTGTTGTAAGACAGTGTATCCATCCTCCACCTGTATTGTGTTGTAAGACAGTGTATCCATCCTCCACCTGTATTGTGTTGTAAGACAGTGTATCCATCCTCCACCTGTATTGTGTTGTAAGACAGTGTATCCATCCTCCAACTGTATTATGTTGTAAGACAGTCTATCCATCCTCCACCTGTATTGTGTTGTAAGACAGTCTATCCATCCTCCATCTGTATTGTGTTTTAAGACAGTGTATCCATCCTCCACCTGTATTGTGTTGTAAGACAGTCTATCCATCCTCCATCTGTATTGTGTTGTAAGACAGTCTATCCATCCTCCACCTATATTGTGTTGTAAGACAGTGTATCCATCCTCCACCTATATTGTGTTGTAAGACAGTGTATCCATCCTCCAACTGTATTATGTTGTAAGACAGTGTATCAATCCTCCAATATTACGTATAGATATTACCCCAAGTTCCCCAAGAAGGTGTCTATAAATAGAATTTCCAGCACGTAGAGCATTTCAATATAACACCAATTGATAGGGCGGGTCACACGCAGACATGACTCAGTCATGAGTTAGTAATTTGAAATGAAAAGTCCAGTTTTACCCTTTCTCTCTCCCCTCACTCATTCCGTTGTATATTGCCTGATGCTCATATCGCATGAGATATTGGCACTATATAAATGTACAATATTATTATTACTATTGTTATTATTATTATTACTATTATTATTATTATTATTATTATTTATTATTATTATTATTATTATTATTATTATTATTATTATTATTATTATTATTATTATTATTATTATTATTATTTTTATTATTATTATTATTATATTATTATTATCATTATTATTATTATGTTGTTATTATTATTATTATTATTATAATCATAATCATCATTATCATCATCATCATCATCATCATCATCATCATCATCATCATCATCATCATCATCATCATCATCATCATCATCATCATCATCATCGTCATCATCATCATCATCATCATCATCATAATCATCATCATCATCATCATCATCATCATCATCATCATCAAAATTATTATCCATCTATCAGATAAACCCGTCTTGTGACAGACGGGATAAATGGATTTTGGCACATAATTTGCGGTTGCAAGGTCAAGGTCGTTCTGCGATTGGGAACTTTTGTGTAAATTAAATTGTCTGCATTACTGTATCACGTGACTGTAATTCAAATGTTACCTTTAGACCCAAAACGATGTGAATTTTGAGCGAATATAACATTTGAATAAAAACTTATGTCATAATCAGGATAGTCATTTTAAAGAACGAAATAGAATTTCAAAACAGAACAAATGACCAAACACGTAAAGTCTCGGGAGAAATACCCGTCTTCAGCAAATCACCAAAACAGAAATCACTTCAATAACTCACTGTAACCAATGAGAGACAGCATAAATATTTAAAGCAATAAGTATGAAGTAGAAGCATCTTCCTCATCATTATCATCGTCATCATCAGTATTAACGTCATCATCATTATCATCGTCATCATCATTATCATCGTCATCATCATTATAATTGTCGTCATCATTATAATCGTCATAATCATTATCATCGTCGTCATCATTATTTACGGCACCACCATTATAATCGTCATCGTCATCATTATTATTATTATCGGCATCATCATTAATATTAGACTGTCGTCACCATTATAATGATTTTTTATCAAATTTTTATATTTCACAGCACCATGTAGTTTTGACACATAAAACACTTTTTCTCCAAATAAAAAAGGGAGATGTTGACCTTTTTGAACCTGAGACCAACGAAATTCGTTTCTAAAAAACGGACGCGTCTATTTTATTCCGGATTTCCTGCTATACCATAGTAAGTGAGAGTTGCTGCCCCTGAATGAGGCGTTGGCGGACTGGAGTGGTTTAGAATGAGTCCTTGGGGGAATACACTGGTGTCATTGTTTAGCCCGGATGAAATGTCAACTCTTTTCAATACAACCTTCACACTTCCGGTTTCCTGGGATGGGGCAGCGGTGGAATCGGCAATGTTGCAACTGTTTATTGTCAAGAGCCGTGTGTGTGGGGGGGGGGGAGGTAGGGGGGATAGAATGATGTTTAATGTGGATTATAGGGTGGGGGTTAATGTGATGATAAATAGGATGGAGTGATGTTGAAGGTGGATTATAGGGTGGGGGTCAGGGTGATGATGGATGGGATGGATTGATGTTGAAGGTGGATTATAAGGTGGGGGGGGGGGGTCAGTGTGATGATAGATGGGATGGAGTGATGTTGAAAGTGGATTATAGGGTGGGGTTCAGGGTGATGATGGATGAGATGGAGCGATGTTGAAGGTGGATTATAGGGTGGATGTCAGGGTGATGATAGATGGGATGGAGCGATGTTGAAGGTGGATTATAGGGTGGGGGTCAGGGTGATGATAGATGGGATGGAGCGATGTTGAAGGTGGATTATAGGGTGGGGGTCAGGGTGATGATGGATGGGATGGAGTGATGCTGAAGGCGGATTATAGGGTGGGGGTCAGGGTGATGATGGATGGGATGGATTGATGTTGAAGATGGATTATAGGGTGGATGTCAGGGTGATGATAGATGGGATGGAGCGATGTTGAAGGTGGATTATAGGGTGGGGGTCAGGGTGATGATGGATGGGATGGAGCGATGTTGAAGGTGGATTATAGGGTGGATGTCAGCGTGATGATAGATGGGATGGAGTGATGTTGAAGGTGGATTATAGGGTGGGAGCCCCCCGCCCCTCTCTTCTCTCTCCTCTCAACTCTCTCTCACACACTCTCTCTCTCTCTCTATCTCTCTCTCCCTTTCGCTCTTCCTTCCCTCTCTGTCTATATAGAGATATATAGAGAGGGGAGAAAGAGATAGAGGGGGGGAGAGGAAGAGAGAAAAAGATAAAGAGAGAGGGATTAAGAAAGATAGAGAGGGAGAGGAAGAAAGACTGAATAAGATAGAGAGGAAGAAAGAGAGAGAGAGAGAGAGAGAGAGAGAGAGATAGAGAGAGAGAGAATGAGAGAGAAAGCGTGAGAACGAGCAAGAAAGAGAGAGATAAATAGAGATAGAGAGAGAGAGAGAATGTATGAGAGCGAGAAAAAGAAAGTTAGGGAGAAAGAGAGAAAGAATGAGAGAAAGAAGAGAAATAGTGTATGTGAGAGAGCAAAAGAGTGAGAGAGAAAGAGAGAGAGAAAGAATGATAGAGAAAGAAGGCTGAGAGATGGAGAGAAGATTAAGACAGAAAGAGTGGGAGAGAGACACTTGAGTAAGGTGAGCGAATGTGAGTATATAGCCTTTTCCAGTGACCTATCTATGCTTGAGCGAGATTCGAAACCAGAACTTTTCTCTCTCCTTCTCTCTTTCTCCCTCTCTTTCTCTCTCACTTTCTCTCCCTTTCTCTCTCTCTCTCTCTCTCTCTCTTTCTCTCTCTCTCCATATCCCTCTCACACACTCTCTCTCACACTCTATCTCCCTTTCTATCTATCTGCGTTTCCTCTCTCTCTCTCCCTCTGTCCTCTTCCTCTCATTGTCTCCCCTTCTCCCTCTTTCTCTCTCTTTCTCTCTCTCTCTCTCTCTCTCTCTCTCTCTCTCTATCTCGCTGTTTGTCTTTCGCTCTTTCTCCACTCCCTGTCTCTCTCCTCGCCCCTCTCTCCTTCTCTCTTTGTCTCTCTCTTCTTCTCTCTCCTCTTTCTATCTCTCTTTCTCTCTCATTCTCTCTCTCCCCCTCTCAATCTCTATTTCTCTCTTTCTCTCTTGATGTGGAACAGTGTTGATTTATCTCTCCATCTGCCTATTTGTCTCTTTGTTTCTCTCTTCTTACCTCTCGCTATTTATCTCTCACTCATTCTCTCGATATTACTCTCTCCCTCTCTCTCTCCCTCTCTCTCTCTCCCTCTCATTCCCCCTCTCTAACTTTTTCTCTCTCTTTCTCTCTCTCTCTCTCTCTTTTCTCTTTATCTCTCTCTCTCTCTCTCTTTATCTATCTCTCTCTCTTTTCTCTCTCTCCTTGTCTCTCTTTCTCTCTTTATTTTTTCATCGATCTTTATCTCTGTATTTCTTTGTCTCTTTCTCTCTCTTCTCTTCTCTTTCTTGATCTCCTTCTCTTCCTCTCTCTCTCTCTCTCTCACACACACACACACTCTCTCTTTCTCTCTTTCTCCCTCTAATAAAAAAATGGAGAGACCGTGAGACACACACACACACACACGCACACACACACAGAGAGAGAGAGAGAGAGAGAATAAAAGAGAGAAGGCGAGAGGGAGAGAGAGGGAGAGTGGGAGAGAATGAGAGAGAACGAAATAGAGAGAGAAAGTGGGAAGAGGGAGAGAGAGAAAGAAGGAAAGTAAGGGTGAAAGAGATGGAATAAGAGAGAGAGGGAGGGAGAGAGTGATAGAGAGGGTAAGAGAAAGACAGGGAAAGGGAGAGAGAGAGAGTGGGAGAGAGAGGTAGATGGTGATAGAGGGAGAATAAGAGATAGAGGGAGAGAGAGAGAAAGAAATAGAGAGAGAGTGTGGGAAGAGGGAGAGAGAGAGGAGGGGGAGAGGTTGGGAAGAGGGAGGGAGAGAGAAAGAGAGAGTTTGTGAGAGATGAATAAGAGAGAGAGAGAGAATGAAAGAAAGAGAGGAGAGAGAATAGAAAGAAAGAAAGAAAGAGAGAGAGAGAGAGAGAGAGAGAGAGAGAGAGAGAGAGAGAGAGAGGAGATAGAGGAAGAGAGAAAAAGATAAAGAGAGAGATAAAGAAATATAGAGAGGGAGAGAAAGAAAGAGAGAAAGAAAGAGAGAGAGAGAGAATGAGCCGGGAGAGAAAGATTGAGAGAGAATGAGAGAGAAAGCGTGAGAGCGAGTAAGAAAGAGAGAGAGGGGGAGAGAGAGAAAGAGTAAGAGAGAGAGAGAGAGAGGGGGAGAGAGAGAGAAAGAGTAAGAGAGAGAGAGAGAATGTGTGAGAGCGAGAAAGAGAACGTAAGAGAGAAAGAGAGAGAGAGAGAGGGAGAGAAAGGGTGTGAGAGAAAAAAATAGAGAGAGAGAATGACTAAGAGAAAGAGTGAGACAGAAAGAGTGAGAG
>NC_088360.1:21004180-21021680 GCF_034508935.2 Berghia stephanieae | reverse complement strand
AAGAAGAAGAAGAAGAAGAAGAAGAAGAAGAAGAAGAAGAAGAAGAAGAAGAAGAAGAAGAAGAAGAAGAATGTTGACGATGACGATGACGATGACGACGACGACAACAACAAATGATAAAACTCACCGATTCAAAGCACAGAAAACAGATTGACAATATTTTAAATCCTCACCAAATAAGCAACCGTTCCACGAGAATAGCTCGAGCACGCCACTACCCGTTGCTTCACGCCACCTCGATCTCCAGCGATGAACACGGGAGAATGGATGGTGAGATGAATCCCTGGCGCTCCCATCATCAGCACAATCTCTCGTGTTTGATGCTGATCTAGCCTCACACCAACCGCGCCCGTTACAAGCCGGGGTCAAATAGAAGCTAACTGGAGGCCATTTTATCATTGTGTGGTCCGTTGTTATTGCGGCTATGTCGTGGTCTTGTGGTATGCCGCTCACTTTTGGATCGAAATGATCTGGGGTTGACTCTCGCTTGGTGCATTGTTGAATCCTCGGAAAAGTCTCTTTACTGTTGTGAGTATTATGCCTGAATGCATATCATCACTAGTTTGGTGTAGAGACAAAATCTAACACGTCACATTCCTGGTGATTTTGAACCCAAATTTGGTATTCGTTTCATATGGATAATAAACAAAAATTTAAAAAAAAATGGCCTATATTCATCCCATATGGGACATTTTTCTCTAGGGTGTATTCCAAGGGAAGACTGGAATAACCCAGGCGTCAGCCGCAGTGTGAGCCTCGCCGCAAATTGAGCTAGGGTGAAGCGACTTGCTCAAGGCCACACAGCGCACTCGGGACCGTACGTGTACGATGCAATGCCCTTGATGCTTAGCCGGCCACGATGACCCCTAATAGGATGAGATAGAATACATCTTAGGCGCGGATTGTTAGAGAGAATGTTTAAGTGGCCATGAAAGGGTTAACGGTGACGGAGGTAGAGACTGCATCAAAACCGAAGAGTTAACGAAACCGACACGAATGGAATTAAAACAGCTGACTGCCATGCTATGGAAAATCTCGTGTTCAGAGGCTTGCCCCGAAGACTCTTCCTTCAATTATCGATCGATTGAAATGAACCCCATCTTGTTGATGGGACATTTAGGACGACTTCGCGAAGTCTCAGGTTTGAGAGTTTCTGCTAAGAGGAGGGTCACCTAGATCGATCGCTATTTGAATGACGAGTTTTCTAACCAAAGTTAGAAATATCAGTCTTTGAAGACTACGACAATGAATTAATTAATGGGAGAAATGTATAGTCAGGTTTTCACACTGTGCGGCTATGTGCTCTCGTGGTATGACACTCGCTTTCGGATCGGAAGATCATAGGTTCGAGCCACTCTCGGCGCATAGTATAGTCCTTGGAAAAGGCTCTTTACTCACATTTTCTCACTGTACGCAGGTGTAAAATGAGTGCCTGACCGTCAACATCGTTGTCTCTATCCGAAAACAATGTAATATCGCCTGACAGGTGCCATGTCTCGTCCTACATGTTAAGTCTTGCTGTTAGTCAGGGACCCCTTGTAAAGTGCTTTTAGCACGTTTAGTGGATATTGCACTTTATAAAAGCTCAATTATAAATCTCAATCGATCACATTATGATTCGTTGCTGTACAACGGTTGGCTATTTCTCAATAAATGTGAACACGCTGCTGTGTTGTAAACTTAGCCCTAAGTCCTGCTAAGCAATAAGACCAATTGGCTTCAACAGTCATGACGTCACTTCCCTCGTAATGACGCATAGTAACTTAGTAAAGTAACTGGCTCTAAACTATCGGAACAATGGCGGACGCCCAGGGGAGAAAAACATTATAAATAGGATCACGTTTTGACTTTTATACGTTCTGATCACATCACAAATGAAAAGTTGTAGCCAGCATGAAGAATAAAAAGTACCAATTTTCTTTGTTTAGAACCACTCTGCTCGTGACATCAGACTTTTGAATCCAATTGTGACGTTGGATATTTCTCAGACTGTGAACACTTTTCACTATGTGGGTCATTTTGAGCAAATTTTTCAAAGTGACCAATGAGCTCGGAGTCTCGGGTAAATCCCCAGAGGTGAAATAGGGACGAGATATGATCTGTTGGAGAAAATACCGGATCAACACACAAAACTGTGTGTAACCTTGACGTTCATGGTCTGGTTAATGCAGTTCAGTGAGAATTACTCATAAACGTAGAAGGCAAAAAAAAAAAAATAGCAAAGACCTGAGTGACCCACTGTCCAACAAGTAGTGACTGATTGGCTGGGTCTATCAGATAGGTGGAAAGTACTGAAATTGGTTTTATGTTTTGAAATTAAATCTGAACAAAAACACGCATTTAAATTTTTTCTAAATAACTTGCCCTTTAAAAATGGATTAAATTAAATGACCTCCTGTAAAAACCACAGAAACCTGTGACCTCAATGAGGAGAAGCATGTCGAGGAGGAGGAGGAGGAGGAGGAGGAGGAGGTCGAGGAGGAGGAGGAGGAGGAGGAGGAGGAGGTCGAGGAGGAGGATGAGGTCGAGGAGTAGGAGGAGGAGGAGGGAGGAGGAGGAGGAGGAGGAGGAGGTCAAGGAGTAGGAGGAGGAGGAGGAGAAGGATGTCGAGGAGTAGTAGGAGGAGGAGGTCGAGGAGTAGGAGGAGGAGGAGGAGGAGGAGGAGGAGGAGGAGGAGGAGGTCGAGGAGTAGGAGGAGCAGGAGGAGGAGGAGGAGGTCGAGGAGGAGGTCGAGGAGTAGGAGGAGGAGGAGGAGGTCGAGGAGGAGGAGGAGGAGGAGGGAGAAGGAGGAGGTCGAGGAGTAGGAGGAGGAGGAAGTCGAGGAGTAGGAGGACGAGGAGGAGGAGAAGGAGGAGGTCAATGAGTAGGAGGAGGAGGAGGAGGAGAAGGAGGAGGTCAATGAGTAGGAGGAGGAGGAAGAGGAGAAGGAGGAGGAGATCAAGGAGTAGAAGAAGAAGAAGAAGAAGAAGAAGAAGAAGAAGAAGAAGAAGAAGAAGAAGAAGATATTTAGCATTGCCCCATCGATGTCATAGTGATTGTCCAATTCCCATCTTCCCTAGAGTCCAATGTAACCTCATGTCCCATTGACACAGTTAGTACCTGCAGTCCTTCCTATCGATTCGTCGCTCCAACATCGTCTTATAGAGCTATATCACCCATACGAATTTCAATGTAATCAAGAATTTCTTGCTATCCCTTAAATAAATAGGACGCTTATCGATGACGAAGTACGAGTGCCTTCTGTCATATAAATATATATATATATATATATATATATATATATATATATATATATATATATATATATATATATATATATATATATATATATATATATAATATTTATAGGGAATGAGATTAGCGGAAGAGTAGCGTCCCTTGATTGGACGTCACCCATAGTCTCTGACGTCACCGGCGGAAAAGTTATTAGAGAAAGAACGTCATGTTGGTTGTGCGCATGCGTCTCTCGTCCTCGCTTCCGGTGAAAGCGGCTTGAGACACCTCAAAACCAAATTGACGTTCTCCTTGTAAGATGACGTCCAATCAAGGGACGCTACTCTTCCGCTAATCTCATTCCCTATATATTTATTTCTCCTGGGTCGGGATACCAATCGATTTGTTGTTAACGCTAATGGACCGCGAAGTACTTTCGACCTATCCGATAGACTCAGCAATCAAGCACTACTAATTGGACAATTAGCCCCCTTACCACTCGGGATCGATCTTGCGTGTGAAGAGATGGTTCTCTACCGACTGAGCTATCGGGCCCCCATTTTGCGTGATAAAGACGACAGCTGTTATCGTGGGACATTTAACCTGGTCACGGCCGGAATCTGGAAAAAAATGGATTTAAATATTTGGCCAGAAAACTCATTCTTCAAACGTCAAGCGATATAAACGACCTTCACCTTGGCAATATCTCTTTAACCTGGGACCTGGCGAAGTTTTGCTTAAAGTCCCAGGCTTGAGAGTTTTTGGCGTTCCATTTTCCAAGAAGAGGATCATTTAAATCGACGGATATTTAAAGGAGGATTTTATGGCCAAATTTTTATATACGTGTTTTTTCCAGAGAAGGGCATTTAACTGGTGAATACGAAATGGAATTGTATTTCGCAACGGGCGCCATTACAACCGCCGAGAGAGGAGTGGCTAATTAAAGATAATCATATCATTGCCTGGAATGAGAATCGTGATATGAAGAGAGTAACGTGTGCAAAAAGGAACACAACATCTATAAAGAGAAACACAAAACTAAACATGGAACGTTTCGAACCAAAAATCCTTCTTCAGCCAGTGGCAAGTTCAAAATGGTTTTGATATAAAATTTTAACTTGGATCATGTTTGTCATTATTGGCGAAACGATTGAGCGGCTATGATGTCCAGTGGCATGACTCTGGGGTGTGGACCAGAAAGGCCACGGTTTGAGTCCCACTCTGAGCGGCACATCGTTGAGTCCTTGGAAAAAGACTCTTTGCTCGCATTATCTCACTGTACTAGGGTGTAGAATGGATTGTCAGCTGTTAACAGTGTATCTCTGACGGAAGAAAATTGTAATATAACCCAACAGTCGTGTTGTCTAGTCATTCATGACAGTTTTTTTATCATGACTTTTACCGATACATGGCACACTAGTATCAATTGTTATAGATGGTATGCGCTTGGCGAAAATGCTCCCAACATTGCCGTCTGGAAGTATAACGGACCAACACACAAAACTGTGTGTATCCATGAACGTTTATAGTCTGGTTAATAAAGTTTAGTGAGAATTACTCATAAACGTGGATGGCAAAAAACAATAACAAAGACCTCAGTGACGTCATCTTCGTTATATCTATAATAACATGACTATCAATGGTCATATACATATACATATTAAACACACAAATACACACACACACATACATAGACACAGAAATGTACACACACGACCTCCCTCACACACACACACACACACACACACACACACAATATATATATATATATATATATATATATATATATATATATATATATATATATATATATACAAACGGTACGTTTCATCTCGCAAGCTAAAGTTGATAATATTTTACTGAAACGCATAGTATCAGTGCAAAGGAACACGAGCATAGCTGTTGATGATATGCGTTTAGGTCAAATACTCACACTATTCGCCCACGCGGATAAACCATACCATGTTCGCGTCGTTTCGGTAAAATTTCAAAGCAATACTGCATTTGAATCGTGTTATCATTAAGTGTGTTTTCATTCTTCAAGACAACCCAGAGGCAGAAAATTGGGTGAAAAACTCATTGAAGAAAATGTGTAAAAAGCGTTAGTAAAAAAAATGATAAGGCATCAATAATTTAGGGGAGATCTTATAACACAGTATAGAAGATCATTCCTATCAATGCATACAGACTGTTATACTCCTGTCTCTGTATGTGTGTGTGTGTGTGTGTGTGTGTGTGTGTGTAGGGGTGTGTGGAAGTGTGCGTGTGATTAAGGGAGTGTGTCTGGGTTTTCGAAACTGTTATGAAACGTCATCTTTATTTTGATCATTTATCATTTATCATTTATTTGATGTTTATATGTTGTTATTTTATTAATGTATTTTTGTCTATCTATGTATTGTATTTTTAATTTCAAACATTGAAAACCAAATTGCCATTTTGTGGACAATAAAGATTATTATCAATAATATTATTATCATTATTATTATTATTATTATTATTATTATTATTATTATTATTATTATTATTATTATTATTATTATTATTATTATTATTATTATTATTATTATTATTATTATTATTATTATCATTATTATTATTATTATTATTATTATTATTATTATTATTATTATTATTATTATTATTATTATTATTATTATTATTATTATTATGTTGGTTTGAATGGACATCGCTCTAATCTAGTTCCTCTCCCAATGGAAGTCGTGGAATTTGTGGTAGTCAGTTTCGTTTGGTCGTGTCAAAGATGTCATTGTCCTGGACTTCTCGGTCACAGCCATCATGGTCACTTTATACATGCTGTCTTTTTACATGATTTGGAGATGACATTTGTTTCCTTTATAATTCTAATTCTTGGATATCCTTTTTAATATTTATTGTTGCTTTGCATTTCGTTACGGTTGTGGTTTCTGATGATTTCCTGTGCTTTGAGTTGACCTTTGACATTTTCTTTTGTTTGTGCCATGCTACATTGTCGCTGGGATTATCTCTGAGCAGACTACTAGACAATTCGTCTAGCTCCAATTCTCTGATCGGACTACCATACAGTTCGTCAAGCTCCATGTCTCTGAGCAGACTACCAGACAGTTTTTCTAGCTCCATGTCTCTAAACAGACTTCTAGACAATTCGTCTAGCTCCATGTCTCTGGTCGGACTACCAGATAGTTCGTCAGGCTCAGAAGAGAGTGGATGACCGGTTTTTCAGCATCAAAGAAACCATAACGTGTTTGACGTTTCTACGGCCTCAGGAATCCACTCATTACCTTACAGTCACAATGCCCAAAATGGCGAATATTTTCACTGACGGTCCAGACCTGAAGGACCCTTGCCATGCCCAACCACCATTGCCGATTTAAGAAATAAAGAGATCTATGAAAAATGATGGTATCCAGCACTGGAGCGCAAAAACATACATACTGTCTGTGAGGACACTCCATCTTGGCCATTCCTGAGGTATACGGACGATAGGCATGGACTCTATTTCCTCCTAGTCCACGAATATATAAAATGATGCGAAGGTTGGACTACATCGTGATGAGCAGGCTAAGGCCGAGAACCTATTCATCGAATTTCAGGACGTCGTAGCTGATTGGGACTTCAACTTAGGCAGCAGCCTCTTATGGTTCTCACACTTCTGTGTTATCACGATCGACCCAATCAGCAAAGTCACAACACACCGTTCGACTAGATGCTCTGCCGTTTCGGGTTCTTGCCCACATCGGGTACATGTTGGACAACTTAGGCAGCTTTACTGGGGCGTAATTATATTAATACAGGGAATGAACCCCTGTCAAGCTTGGTCTGAGGAGAACACCTGTTTACTTTATGAACTATTGGATATTGGATTATATGCTAGATGCAGGAGTTATACAACCCTCGACGTTTGATTGGGCAGATGCGTCAGATTTTAGTTTGCAAGGCGGATAGTGGATTCAGATGGTGTTTCGACTACAGGCTACTGATTCAGGGAACAAGGAAGGATGTCTTCCCAATATGTCGGAATGTACCAATACCTTGAAATGAAATTGGTGGATTTCAATTTTGGATGCTAATTCCGCATACTGGCAATAACTTGTCCATCCTGATTCAAAGGAGAAAACCGCATTCAGGACAAGGATAGGCTTGTTTGGATTCAACAAACTGCTATTTGGATTCTGCCATTTTGGAACGCTTGCCAACACTACAATCTCCCACAACGGACGCTTGCCAACACTACGACCTCCCACAACGGACGATTGCCAGCACTACGACCTCTAACAACGGACGCTTGCCAACACTACGACCTCCCACAACGGACGCTTGCCAACACTACAATCTCCCACAACGGACGCTTGCCAACACTACGACCTCCCACAACGGACGCTTGCCAACACTACGACCTCCCACAACGGACGCTTGCCAACACTACGACCTCCCACAACGGACGCTTGCCAACACTACGACCTCCCACAACGGACGCTTGCCAACACTACGACCTCCCACAACGGACGCTTGCCAACACTACAATCTCCCACAACGGACGCTTGCCAACACTACGACCTCCCACAACGGACGATTGCCAGCACTACGACCTCTAACAACGGACGCTTGCCAACACTACGACCTCTAACAACGGACGCTTGCCAACACTACGTGGGGCTCACAACGGACGCTTGCCAACACTACGACCTCCCACAACGGACGCTTGCCAACACTACGATCTCCCACAACGGACGCTCGCCAACACTACGGGTCCCTAATCAGGCTATTGAGCGCGGTGTCCGCAAGGCGTACCGTACGATTTTGGACTCGCTACCTGCGGAGGAGTCGGACTGGACGGCCCCGTTCAGTCCCCGAGAAGTGGGTGCAGCCATTAGCAAAGTGAAGAACGGCAAAGCAGCAGGGATAGATGGTGTATATCCCGATATGGTGACGCATCTGGGCCCCAGGGCACGGGCCTGGCTAGCAGAGGCAATGTCCGACGTCCTTCCAAAAGGAAAGCTTCTACAAGTGTGGAAGCATGCGAAGATAGTTGCCATCCTGAAGCCAGGGAAACCGGCGAAGGAGGCAGACAGTTACAGACCCATATCGCTGCTGAGCTGTCTTTACAAATTGTTGGAGCGTGTTCTATTAAACCGATGGGGGCCGGTCCTAGACGCCGCTCTGCCACCCGAGCAGGCAGGCTTCATTAAAGGGAGGTGCACCACGGAGCAGGTCATTGCCCTTACAGAGCATATTGAGAACGGGTTCGACAGAAAACAGCAAACAGGTGCTGTCTTTATAGACCTATCAGCGGTGCAAAAAGACCTTGAAGTTGTTCTCTTTGATCTTAGGGGAAAGGCAATCCCACGTCGCGCTGGGAGACGTCACGAGAAAAGTAAGGAAACTGAAGAATGGGGTCCCTCAGGGGTCGGTACATGCGCCAATGCTGTTTAACGTTTACATTAGCGATATGCCGAACACTTCCTCCCTGAGGCTGGGATACGCAGACGACTGGGCACTCGTTACTCAGAGTAAAGTGTGGACCCGTCTCGAGAGCGTACTCAGCGAGGACGTCACCAGACTCAAATCCTACTTTGACAAGTGGTACCTGAAGATGAACACTTCAAAAACCGTGGCCACTGCATTTCAGTGGTTGGCACAACTGAATTTCCTAGTCGGGGACCAGCCACTCCCATATGAGCCGCATCCAAAATATCTAGGGGTGACGTTGGATCGCAGCCTTACCTATCGGGTGCATCTCGAATGGGTTGCCCGGAGGATAGAGAAGCTGAATTGTCTTCTGAGGAAGCTGGCGGGATCGACTTGGGGCGCTAGCCAAGCGGTCCTGAGAACGTCCACCCTGGCACTATGCTAATCCACCGCGGAGTATTGCGCTCCAGTGTGGGGTAGAAGCAGAAACGTTGAGAAGGTCGATGTAAACCTTCGCAAGTCGATGCACATAGTGTCGGGAACGCTAGCAACAACCCCTAGAGAATGGGGCCCGATAATGACAGCGATCCAGCCCCCCGATGTCCGGAGGGAAACGATTACGGGAAACTGGCTGAGTAAGATCAAAGAGAGAGGGAATGGGGATACCCCTCTCATGCGCATAATGGACGGTGCCCCCGTTTCGAGCCGAAATAAGTCCCGGCAACCCTTGTACGCAGAATCCCTGACTACGGACAGAGCTGCACATACGAGATGAAAGTCGGTTTGGACGAATTCAATCCCTCGTGGGGGCGGGTACCTACACTCCTCTAAGCTTGGTGAGACGTTGCCAGGCTTTGATACCAGTAAGAGGAGACACTGGGTAGCTGCGAATCGGCTTCGGTCGAGGAGCTGCCTAACGGCAAGTGCATTACATCGGTGGGGTCTAACTTCCTGTCCAATATGTCCACGCTGTGGGCAAGAACCCGAGACAGCAGAGCATCTAGTCGAAAGGTGTGTTGTGACGATGCTACCAGGCGGGTGTGCGACGGTGCACGAATGCGGACCGGACGTTGCTGATTGGGTCGATCGTCATAACATAATAGTGTGAACCATAAGAGGCTGCTGCCAACACTACGACATCCCACAACGTACGCTTGCCAACACTACGACCTCCCACAACGGACGCTTGCCAACACTACGACCTCCCACAACGGACGCTTGCCAACACTACGACCTCCCACAACGTACGCTTGCCAACACTACGACCTCCCACAAGGTACGATTGCCAGCACTACGACCTCCCACAACGGACGCTTGCCAATACTACGACCTCCCACAACGTACGATTGCCAGCACTACGACCTCCCACAACGCACGGTTGCCAGCACTACGACCTCCCACAACGGAAGCTTGCCAACACTACGACCTCCCATAACGGGCGCTTGCCAACACTACGGGTTGCTCACAACGCATTATCAGAAGTGCAATCTGGCGGGTGCTTACTGAAGAGAAAAGGAACCTTTGACTCAGACGTGGACCTCACGATCCCCTCGGGTCCTCTGACACAATTGTCACTGGGATGGATGTTATCAATGAGGGTAGACCTGTGTAATTAACACGACAAATCCGAGGATTGGACGACCCTGCCGATATTGACCTTGACAACATCGATATGGAGGAGACCAGGAAGCTGCGGTTTTTCGTATACATGTTTTAATCTGTCTTGCGACGAATGCCCAGAGGCATAACGTTGTTTTTATACGTATTTAGTCATCTTATATATTTTGTGTTAAGCGCCGAGAACAAAGAGTTTACCAAAAACAAAACCAATAGCGCTAAATAATATGTTCTTTTAGAGCGTAGGAAAAAGTAAATAAAACTCTTGAGTTATGAGAGCAATACAATTATTATAAGACAAAATGCTGGAGATCAGATGAAAATAAAACGTGACATGTTACCATAGTTTCTTGTTGGTATTTCCTGAAGAAGGGTTATGAGACCGAAACCTTCAGTGTTTGGTTTTTTGTTCTAATATGACTCTGTTATGAAGCCTATTCATTTTATATTGATACTTTTTATAATCCACAGTTTCAACCAGCTTTGTATCACTTTTGACGTGAAATTGACATGTAGCACAGACATTGAACGGAAATGCACCAAAAACTCATATGTCGACATCACCAATGAACGGATGATTAGGAATTCAAAGCAAGCAGACGATGTGCTTAATGTGATTGTCGTCGGATTATAAATTCATATTGATCTGACAATCAATCCATTACCAAGCCAGGTTGACACATGTCAAAGTCACATTGACTGGTACTGTGTAACACAGTGAGTCCAGACAATCATCTGATGTCCGGCATCCACCAAGTGAAGTGTCCATCCCTTGTTGTTTGGGTCATTCTATTTTTGGCATTGCCAGCAGATACAATAGGTAAGACTATTCTAGATACAATGCTCATTCTCAACTATATTTCTGTTTCATGATCTCATCTGAGGTCTTTTGGGAGGCTTTCCGCATGTTCCCCGAGCTAAGGGAAACAACCCAAATATTCCATAAACTAACCCGAAAAAAATAAAACCTCGTACCTTTCACTAAACCTAATATATAGGACCGTAATAACTAACCCTACTAATAGGTAAAAAAGTTCTCCGACCTCAAGCTCAACCTAATAAACACTCTAGAACTGCTTTGCGCCACCTTTCAATACTTCAACGCCGAAATGGCGGCGGAGAACCGAAACAATGGTCATATTAGAACATTTTTAACTTTTACCAATCACACAAGGTTGGTTCTAGAGTTTTTAAAATGCTACTTAAATTTAGATCGACAAATTGAATAAGTAAACGTCTGACAATTGATCCATAGTTAAAATAACAATATAACGTGAAGCTAAATCTAGGAACGTGCGGAAGGCCTCCCAATCTTTCTATTATTTATGTAGTCAAGCGGAATAACACCCGCCATAGGATCGGAATGTCCTGGTTTAGAGTCTTGTCCTAAACAACGCATAGTTTAGTCCTTTGAAAAGGCTCTATATTCACATTCTCTCACCGCACTCAGGTGTAAAATCATTACAAGACCGTTAATGCGTTGAATCTTTCAGAATAATTGACTTATACTACGTGTTACGTGTTGCTGTTGGTTGGGGACCCTTTGTAAAGCGCTTTGAGCACGTTTAGTAGATAGTGCTCGTTTTAACGAGAGCGCCTCAGCATGATATTATTCCCGAAAAAAGTAACGCACCGATTGCCTCAGCTCACGTCTGCGCCAGACAATTTTCACTGTGATATTTTGCAAGAGGGCAATTTTTTGGTGATCATCAGTAACGATCATCGATCCTCGCTCAATCACGCCCCGTGTTCGTAACAATCTGCCCATAAATCCTGCTACTGATGTAGTTATACCACCTTATGATTCAATATGTAACCTATTTATTATTAGTTCTCAGAAGGACAGGTTACATACACATTTCCAATGAGTTTGGGACCGAAAGAGAAGAAAGCGTAATTGATGGTCAAGGTTTATCTCTATTATTGATAATATGCAATTACGCTCAGCTGCGTTATACGTTAAAAAGCTTTTTCCTTCTCCTTCTTTAAAGCTTTGTTAATATACAATTACGCTCAGCTGCGTTATACGTTGAAAAGCTTTTTCCTTCTCCTTCTCTAAAGCTTTCAAATTGGTTCATTGATCCAAAGATAGCGACGATCCAGTAGGAATAAAAAGTGAATTCACTTTCATAAAAAAGTAATTGGTCTGCATAAACAACAGGCAGAAAACAGGATTTTAAGGTAAAGTTACGAGCTTTGGGCGAGACGGCACCGATTGCGTTATTGGATATTAGCTCAGAGCACACAAGATACGCTAGAATAAGATCCAGATTTGAAAGTTGTTGGTTCAAGCCACGGTGTCGGCACTTAAATAAACGAATACGAAATTAAAGTAAAAAGGTAGCCAGGAGCCATGACCTAGGTGTCGTCGAGTAATAAGGTATCCAGGAGACCATGACCAATGTGTAGTCTTGTAAAAAGGTAGTCACGAGCCATGACCTAGGTGTCGTCTAGTAAAAGGTAGCCAGGAGCCATGACCTAGGTGCCGTCCAGTAAAAAGGTAGTCAGGAGCCATGACCTAGGTGTCGTCCAGTAAAAAGGTATCCAGGAGCCATGACCTAGGTGTCGTCTAGTAAAATGGTATTCAGGAACCATGACCTAGGTGTCGTCTAGCAAAAGGGTATCCAGGAGCCATGACCTAAGTGTCGTCCAGTAAAAGGTATCCACGACCCATGACCTAGGTGTCGTCTTGTAAAAAGGTAGTCAGGAGCCATGACCTAGGTGTCGTCTAGTAAAAGGTATCCAGGAGCCATGACCTAGGTGTCGTCTAGTAAAAAGGTATCCAGGAGCCATTACCAAGGTTTCGTCTAGTAAAAAGGTATCCAGGAGCCATGACCTAGGTGTCGTCTAGTAAAAAGGTATCCAGGAGCCATGACCTAGGTGTCGTCCAGTAAAAAGGTAGTCAGGAGCCATGACCTAGGTGTCGTCTAGTAAAAGGTAGCCACGAGCAATGACCTAGGTGTCGTCTTGTAAAAAGGTAGTCAGGAGCCATGACCAAGGTGTCGTCTAGTAAAAAGGCATCCAGGAGCCATGACCTAGGTGTCGACTAGTAAAAGTTAGCCACGAGCCATGACCTAGGTGTCCTCTAGTAAAAGGTACCCAGGAGTCATGACCTAGGTGTCGTCTTGTAAAAAGGTAGCCAGGAGGCATTACCTAGATGTCGTCTTGTAAAAAGGTAGTCAGGAGCCATGACCTAGGTGTCGTCCAGTAAAAAGGTAGTCAGGAACCATGACCTAGGTGTCGTCTAGTAAAAAGGTATCCAGGAGCCATGACCTAGGTGTCGTCTAGTAAAAAGGTATCCAGGAGCCATGACCTAGGTGTCGTCCAGTAAAAAGGTAGCCAGGAGCCATTACCTAGATGTCGTCTTGTAAAAAGGTAGTCAGGAACCATGACCTAGATGTCGTCCAGTAAAAAGTTATCCAGGAGCCAAGACCAAGGTGTCGTCTAGTAAAAAGGTATCCAGGAGCCATGACCTAGGTGTCGTCTAGTAAAAGGTATCCAGGAGCCATGACCTAGGTGTCGTCCAGTAAAAAGGTAGTCAGGAGCCATGACCTAGGTATCGTCTAGTAAAAAGGTAGTCAGGAGCCATGACCAAGGTGTCGTCTAGTAAAAAGGTATCCAGGAGCCATGACCCAGGTGTCGTCTAGTAAAAGGTAGCCACGAGCCATGACCTAGGTGTCGTCTTGTAAAAAGGTAGTCAGGAGCCATGACCAAGGTGTCGTCTAGTAAAAAGGCATCCAGGAGCCATGGCCTAGGTGTCGTCTAGTAAAAGGTATCCAGGAGCCATGACCTAGGTGTCGTCTTGTAAAAAGGTAGCCAGGAGCCATGATCTAGGTGTCGTCCAGTAAAAAGGTAGTAAGGAGCCATGACCTAGGTGTCGACTAGTAAAAGGTATCCAGGAGCCATGACCTAGGTGTAGTCTAGTGAAAAGGTATCCAGGAGCCATTACCAAGGTTTCGTCTAGTAAAAAGGTATCCAGGAGCCATGACCTAGGTGTCGTCCAGTAAAAAGGTATCCAGGAGCCATGACCTAGGTGTCGTCTAGTAAAACGGTAGTCAGGAACCATGACCTAGGTGTCGTCTAGTAAAAGGGTATCCAGGAGCCATGACCTAGGTGTCGTCCAGTAAAAGGTATCCACGACCCATGACCTAGGTGTCGTCTAGTAAAAAGGTAGTCAGGAGCCATGACCTAGGCATCGTCTAGTAAAAAGGTAGTCAGGAGCCATGACCAAGGTGTCGTCTAGTAAAAGGTAGCCACGAGCCATGACCTAGGTGTCGTCTTGTAAAAAGGTAGTCAGGAGCCATGACCAAGGTGTCGTCTAGTAAAAAGGCATCCAGGAGCCATGACCTAGGTGTCGTCTAGTAAAAGGGAGCCACGAGCCATGACCTACGTGTCGTCTAGTAAAGGGTACCCAGGAGCCATGACCTAGGTATCGTCTTGTAAAAAGGTAGCCAGGAGGCATTACCTAGATGTCGTCTTGTAAAAAGGTAGTCAGGAGCCATGACCTAGGTGTCGTCTTGTAAAAAGGTAGTCAGGAACCATGACCTAGGTGTCGTCCAGTAAAAAGTTATCCAGGAGCCAAGACCAAGGTGTCGTCTAGTAAAAAGATATCCAGGAGCCATGACCTAGGTGTCGTCTAGTAAAAAGGTAGTCAGGAGCCATGACCTAGGTGTCGTCTAGTAAAAAGGTAGTCAGGAACCATGATCTAGGTGTCGTCTAGCAAAAAGGTATCCAGGAGCCATGACCTAGGTGTCGTCTAGTAAAAAGGTAGTCAGGAACCATGATCTAGGTGTCGTCTAGTAAAAAGGTATCTAGGAGCCATGACCTAGATGTCGTTTTGTAAAAAGGTAGTCAGGAACCATGACCTAGGTGTCGTCCAGTAAAAAGTTATCCAGGAGCCATGACCTAGGTGTCGTCTAGTAAAAGGTAGCCACGAGCCATGACCTAGGTGTCGTCCAGCCCATTTAGAGTGTAAAACGTTAAGGACCGAAATGTTTGTTTATTGTTGTTTTGTGTAAAATTTCTATTTTTGCTCTTCCGGTGTTTCGTGGGTTTTTTTTCTTCTTTTTTATGAAGCTTGAGAGAGATTTTAATTGACTTATCAAAATCTAAAATGAAAACAGAAAACATTTTGTAACTTGGACTAGTTGAATTTGTTTGATCCCCCCTGACCCAGGTGATGGCAGACAGGTGAGTTACGTGGGCTGTATGAAGAGGACATCAACGTGGGCATTCAGGAAGAGAGTGGACAGTGCCAATGACACAAGGACGATGAGTGTCCAGCGATGTGTGGAAATGTGCTGGTATCGCAGAATGAAACTGGCTGGCATACAGGTAATCTGATGTCTGTTCTAATGAAAACAATAACGATAATTAGTGAAATTAATGGAAAGGAATCAGATACTGTTTTCATTTCTGGTTTGCCATTTATCAACAAAGCACGATTCATGAAACACGAAAGAATTAGAGATGCGAATGGTCATTCTTCTTCTTCTTCTTCTTCTTCTTCTTCTTCTTCTTCTTCTTCTTCTTCTTCTTCTTCTTCTCTTCTTCTTCTTCTTCTTCTTCTCTTCTTCTTCTTCTTCCTTCTTCTCTTCTTCTTCTTCTTCTTCTTCTTCTCTCTTCTTCTGTTCATATCTTCTTTTCTTTCCTACTCTGATGGTCTAAATCATCCATCCTCCATCTGTCGTCATAAAGATCATCCATCTCATCTTCGTCAATAAAGATCATCATCTCCTGCTCGTCATAAAGTCATCATCTCCATGCTATCGTCAATAAGATCATCCACCTCACATGCTGTCGTCAATAAAGATCATCCATCCTCCTGCTGGTCCGTCAATAAAGATCATCCATCCTCCATGCTGATGTCAATAAAGATCATCCATCCTCCATGCTGATCGTCAATAAAGATCATCCATCCTCCATGCTGGTCGTCAATAAAGATCATCCATCCTCCATGCTGGTCGTCAATAAAGATCATCCATCCTCCATGCTAATCGTCAATAAAGATCATCCAACCTCCATGCTGATCGTCAATAAAGATCATCCATCCTCCATGCTGGTCGTCAATAAAGATCATCCATCCTCCATGCTGGTCGTCAATAAAGATCATCCATCCTCCATGCTGGTCGTCAATGAAGATCATCCATCCTCCATGTTGGTCGTCAATAAAGATCATCCATCCTCCATAAATATCATCCATCCTCCATGCTGATCGTCAATAAAGATCATCCATTCTCCATGCTGGTCGTCAATAAAGATCATCCATCCTCCATGCTGGTCTTCAATAAAGATCATCCATCCTCCATGCTGGTCTTCAATAAAGATCATCCATCCTCCATGCTGATCGTCAATAAAGAGTATCCATCATCCATGCTGGTCGTCATTAAAGATCATCCATCCTCCATGCTGGTCGTCAATAAAGATCATCCATCCTCCATGCTGGTCGTCAATAAAGATCATCCATCCTCCATGCTGGTCGTCAATAAAGATCATCCATCCTCCATGCTGATCGTCGATACAGATCATCCATCCTCCATGCTGGTCGTCAATAAAGATCATCCATCCTCCATGCTGGTCGTCAATAAAGATCATCCATCCTCCATCCTGGTCGTCAATAAAGATCATCCATCCTCCATAAAGATCATCCATCCTCCATGCTGGTCGTCAATACAGATTATCCATCCTCCATGCTGATCGTCAATACAGACTATCCATCCTCCATGCTGGTCGTCAATACAGATCATCCATCCTCCATGCTGGTCGTCAATGCAAATCATCCATCCTCCATGCTGATCGTCAATACAGATCATCCATCCTCCATGCTGGTCGTCAATAAAGATCATCCATCCTCCATGCTGGTCGTCAATAAAGATCATCCATCCTCCATGTTCGTTGTCGATACAGATCATCCATCCTCCATGCTGATCGTCAATACAGATCATCAATCTTCCATGCTGGTCGTCAATACAGATCATCCATCCTCCATGCTGGTCGTCAATACAGATCATCCATCCTCCATGCTGATCGTCAATACAGATCATCCATCCTCCATGCTGGTCGTCAATAAAGATCATCCATCCTCCATGCTGATCGTCAATAAAGATCATCCATCCTCCATGCTGATCGTCAATAAAGATCATCCATCCTCCATCCTGGTCGTCAATAAAGATCATCCATCCTCCATGCTGGTCGTCAATAAAGATCATCCATCCTCCATGCTGGTTGTCAATAAAGATCATCCATCCTCCATGCTGGTCAT
>NC_088360.1:20991680-20999180 GCF_034508935.2 Berghia stephanieae | reverse complement strand
TTATGTTACAATGGACCATTTAACACCTTTAAGTCTTGAGTATATTTTACAAGGAGACGGGGACGATTAGATGGAGGTTTAGAAGAGGATCGAGACAGGCTGGAATCATTGGAGGAAGGTCACATGAGTTATGTGTGACAAACCAATATCCGCAAAGCTGAAGGGGAAAATATATACATCTGTTGTACGATGATCAATGTTTTAGGGATTAGAGACAGCAGCTACGACAAAGAAACAAGATAGAAGTTGAGGTGGGAGAATTGAGGATGTTGAGATGGTCACTTGGCTGGACAAGAAAAGATAAAGTCAGAAATGAACGAATTCGAAGGTTGACTGAAGTAAAGAATATATCAATAAAGATGATATTGAAAAGGTTTGGATATGCTCAGGGACGAGAGAGGGAGCACGTGGGAAGGAAAGTATTGGACTTACAAATAGGGGGAAAGAGGAAAAAGGGACGCCCAAAGACCAGATGGTGGGATAAGGTAAAGGATGAGATGAAAGAACTGGGCCTGGAGGAAGATGATGCTCTGAACCAAGATGCATGGAGATGTGGCATTCATTATGGAAACCTTGCAAAATGCGGGATAATCAAAAAAAAAAAAAAGAAGAAGTAGTCTTGAATATTTTATTGCGATTAAAGCTGTTAGAGACAAGCAGACAACAACAAACAAACAAACAAACAAACAAACAAACAAACAAACAAACAACCAACTTGAGATTCTATATATCACAATACCCATTAAACGTGCTCAACGCGCTATGAAAAGAGTCTATGACCAACAGCAGCACGTCACATAAAGAAGTAGACATGACGCCTGCTAGGTGACTTTACAACTTTTCCGACAGAGACAACGCAGTTAATGGTCAGATACTCATATTACACCTGAGTAGGGTGAGAGAATGTGAATAAACAACTTTTTTTTCCAATGACCCAACGTTTCGCCTAGTGAGACTCAACCACAGGATTTCCTATCAACAGGCGATTGTCATATCACTAGACATAGCCAAACGACCAGATGCTAAACACTGGTTTGACCATGACAACATTTTGATATTTGACCATGAAAACATTTTGATATTTGGCCATGACAATTTTTTTAAATATTTGACCATGACAACATTTGGAAATTTGACCGTGACAACATTTTGATATTTGACAATGACAACATTTTGATATTTGACCATGACAACATTTTGATATTTGACCATGACAACTTTTGATATTTGACCATGACATTTTGATATTTGACCATGACAACATTTTGATATTTGACCATGACAACATTTTGATATTTGACCATAACAACTTTTGATATTTGACCAATTGTCACTTTAGTCAATTGTATCCGACCTGCCCTAAAAGATAAAATTCTGGGCCAGCGTTGCTCACCGATACGGTATTTGCTTCGTACCCGACAAGTACCGAGTTCGATCGCCTGCCGCTGCGCTGTGCAGCCTTGAGCAAGTCACCTCGCCCTAGTTCAATTTGCGGCGCTGTACTGCGGCTGACGCTTGCTCTATTCCGGTCTTCCCTCGACACAAATTTTCCCATGGGATCAATGAAGGCAATTTTATTTTTTTTAATTTTTTTATTTTTTTTACTTTGTAAAAAAACAAACATTAAAAATTTTGGTCAGAAAACTCGTCCTTCAAATATTGATGGATGAAAACGATCTTCACTTTTTCAAAAACTGTAACTTGGAACATTAAGGAAGTCACAGGTTTGAGAGCGTTTGACAAGGTGAGGATCATTCAAATCGATCCATTTTTGAAGGCCGAGTTTTCTGGCCAAACATTTCAAATAACTTAATTTTATTCACATCATATCGATGCTATGCGTTAAGCACAACATCCGACTGTCGGAAGTCACGTAACTAGAAGCAAACTATGTGTAACTTTGAACGTTAATAGCCCTCATATTTCAACATACCTTCCCCATCCCTCCCCCCCCCACCCCTTTCACATACCCCTTCCATTCCTCCCCCCACCCCCCGGCCATGACATAAATTACCCATCCTCCCCCCCCCACCCCCGGCCATGACATACCTTCCCCATCCCCCCACCCACCTTTCACATACCCCTTCCATTCCTCCCCTCACCCCCGCCATGACATACCTTCCCCATCCACCCCACCCCCTTTCACATACCCCTTCCATTCCTCCCCCCCCCCCACCCCCACCATGACATACCTTCCCAATCCCCCCCCCCTTTCACATACCCCTTCCATTCCTCCCCCCCACCCCCCTTTCACATACCCCTTCCATTCCTCCCCCACCCCCGCCATGACATACCTTCCCCATCCCCACGCCCATCCCCCTTTCACATACCCCTTCCATTCCTCCGCCCCCCCCCCCCATCCCCCTTTCACATACCCCTTCCATTCCTCCCCACCCCCACCCCCCTTTCACATACCTCTTCCATTCCTCCCCACCCCCACCCCCCTTTCACATACCCCTTCCATTCCTCCCCCCACCCCCCTTTCACATACCCCTTCCATTCCTCTCCAAACCCACCCCCCTTTCACATACCCCTTCCATTCCTCCCCACCCCCACGCCCCCCCCCTTTCACATACCCCTTCCATTCCCCCCACCCCCACCCCCCTTTCACATACCCCTTCCATTCCTCCCCACCCTCACCCCCATTTCACATACCCCTTCCATTCCTCCCCACCCCCACCCCCTTTCACATACCCCTTACATTCCTCCCCACCCCCACCCCCCGTTCACATACCCCTTCCAATCCCCCCCCCCTTTCACATACCCCTTCCATTCCTCCCCACCCCCACCCCCTTTCACATACCCCTTCCATTCCTCCCCCTCCACCCCCCTTTCACATACCCCTTCCATTCCACCCCCCCCCCCCCCCATTTCACATACACCTTCCATTCCTCCCCACCCCACCCCCCTTTCACATACCCCTTCCATTCCTCCCCACCTCCACCCCCCTTTCACATACCCCTTCCATTCCTCCCCCCACCCACCCCCCTTTCACATACCCCTTCCATTCCTCCCTCCCCCTCCCACCCCCCTTTCACATACCCCTTCCATTCCTCCCCCCCCCACCCCCCTTTCACATACCCCTTCCATTCCTCCCCCCCCCCCCCCTTTCACATACCCCTTCCATTCCTCCCCACCCCCACCCCCTTTTCACATACCCTGTTAGTCAATAAATTGAACTGAGTCTCCAAAGATACTTATAAACACTTTATTTACAGGCAAGATTGATTACAAATAAAACATGATGCTTCCTCTTTCACAGTCACCAAAGAAAACCCAACCTCTCTCCGTAGTCATCGTTCTCTAGATTACTTCCGTTCAAAATACACAACAAATTGCGGGCTTTTTGGTATCTGTGAAAATTGCCCGATAATTCCTGCTCTTTGTTGCAATAAAGAAAATGGCGTAAGAAAATATACAACATTCTCCCCACCTTGGATAATGATGAATAACATGAAATATCCAAGTGTCAAAATAATGTCAAACCGCAAAACCGTACTACAAACATAATTCCAATGGTGGAGTAGAGAAGAGAGGGAAACAAAAATAAAAAAGGTGACCAGAGTACTACTGGTACAATTTAAACCTTATCGTAAATCTGAACATATATGCAAAATCGCGTAAAAAATGCAAAACAAATCCAAACTAAAATGATGCAAGGAATTAAAATAATTTCAACTGAAAAACTATAAAATGCAATCAAACCCCCATAAAAAAGGATAGCAACGCGGCAATAACCCATCTTCAGGAAATGCCCACTCGTTTTGATCAACTCATTATGTATTAGTATTAGTCGTATGCATAAAGCCGCCACTACTGACAACAATAATAAACCATCTTAGCTATTTGGGAGAGCAAAATTATACCTATCAATATACATTAGAATAAACATAGCAAACAAGTCTTTATATATAAGACTACTAATCGTAACACAATATAACTGAATATATGGAAATAATAAGATGATACAATACGTCTAGAGGCTAAAAATACATTTAGGCTTCACGATGCGCCCTGCTCTTGTTCGAACTCCATAATTTTCCTGTCCAACACTAACTCCTACTTCTTTAGGAAGGTTCGAACCATCACTACTTTCTGGTCGCTGTTAATCAGCCTCGGTATCATCACTCATAGACCCTCTGCCTTCTAGTTCAAGAAGATGCAGTCTTTGTATTGGTCTAATAAACGACCCTTTCTTTGTTTTCACTTCTACTGTTCTTATAAGCTTGTTTTTACTGGGAATTAGCTTTGTCACTCTACCAAGTGGCCAATACAATTTTGAACAATTGTCTTCTCTGATGATAACAACATCGTTCAGTTTCAGACTCCCCTTAGCTTTTGCCATAGGAGCATGAGGTAACTCTCTGATATAACTCTGTCTCCAAATAGACCAAAATTTCTCTAACTTTTCTGACCTCGATGCTGCCATTTGGCGCAAGTCATTTGCCGTTACACTCTCAGGGCTAAGGTTCGAACCCATGGCGGCCATGTTTCCACCAATAAGAAAGTGATTAGGAGTGAGAGCTTCCCAGCTATCTAGCGTGTCCCCGACAAATGTGAGTGGACGACTGTTGACACACATTTCTATTTCACATAACAGTGTGATAAGTTCTGATTTTGTAAGGCATCTGGTACTGATACTTTTCTTTAAACTAGACTTAACAGAACGGACAAGGCGTTCCCAAATTCCTCCAACCCATGGGCTTCTAGGTTTGATAAACTTCCATTTGGGACTTTTATCACCATATTCTTCTGCCAATTTTCTTGACGCTGACTGAAAAGTTTTAGCATTATCACTCATAACAGTCACTGGCATACGTCTTCTTGACACAAATCCTTTGAATGCCATCATGAACTGTTCAACTGTTAAACTGTCCACAAGCTCCAAATGAATGGCCCTTGTTACACCACATGTAAACAAACAAATGTAGTGCTTTTTCCCAACAAAGTCTGCGGTAAATATAGGCCCGGCAAAGTCTACCCCTGTTACAGAAAAGGGTTCAGATCTGCTAATTCTCTCCTTGGGGAGAGGAGCAATTGGCTGTTGGCATGGTAAAGAGTCATATCTAGAGCACCTGACACACTGCCTTTTTACTTTTCTTGCTAATGTTCTCAACCCGATTATCCAGAACTCGTTCCGGATAGAAGATATCATGTGTGGAACACCTGCGTGCTTCGATTCTAAATGCTCACGACTTGTCAATAACTCTGAAACATGACATTTCGGCAAAATAATTGGGTGTTTGCACTCAAATGACGCTGAAGCAAACTGAAGTCGTCCTTGCAACCTCAAGAGACCATCTTCATCAATGAAAGGATTCAATTTACGCAACGGAGACCCCTTAGCCACCCTGTTCCCCAATTGAACTGGTCTCACTTCTTCAGAAAAATACTGAGCTTGAACTGTTCTCAAAAGCACCCTCTTCCCTTCAACTATCTCTTCAACCTTGAGACACTCTGAGTATTCTCTATCTGCGCGTGCTTTCTGACGGCAATTACTGATAAATCTTAGCACCCACGCTACTACTCTGACAGACTTTGAGAAGCCTCCCCACCGTTCAAACGGTAGCAGAGGCACTGCACTAAGGGTGTTGCTTTGTAGTGTCATCTCTTGGCACTCTGAGGAACATATCATGTGGACTTCCGCTTCATCTTGGATTTTCTCTTCTTGACTTTCCTTCTCTAAAAAATCTGTTGGCCCATTTATCCACTCAGACGAATGCATCAAGGTATTTGCTGTCACTCCTCGTGTTCCCAAATCAGCAGGATTTTCTGATCCCTTGCAATGCTGCCAATTTGAGGGGGAAGTAAGTTGTTGGATTTCAGAAACTCTATTTGCAATGAAGGTTTTCCACTTTGAGGAATCACTGCGTATCCAGTGTAGAGCAACCATCGAGTCTGTCCAGCATCTGTAATTTGTTTCCTCTGGCAGTTGTAATGCTTTCATTACAAAACGAAGGAGACGGGCTCCCAACAGACAACCCAACAATTCTAAACGAGGCAAGGTGACCTGTTTTACTGGTGCCACTCGTGACTTGGCCATAACCAATGTCATCCTCTGTCGTCCATCTTCTTCCTTCACACTTGAATACACAGCTGTACAATACCCCTTTTCACTCGCATCACAAAAGCAATGCATTTCTAAACTCTTCTTGTTGATCCAGGTGCACAACACCAAACACCTTGGTACTGCCCATGTCGACAATATGGACAATTCATGCATCCATGCTGAAAACCGTTTTTTTAGGCTGTCTGGGATTTCTTCGTCCCATTGCACTCCCAATTTCCAGAGTTCTTGGAAGACAATCTTTGCTGTTATAGTGAAAGGACCGAGGAAGCCCAGCGGATCAAAAATTCTGGACATCAAACTCAAAACTAACCGTTTGGTTACCACAACATCTGTTGGAAAGGGATAACCCATAAATTCAAAAACATCAGCCGTCGGATTCCACTTCAATCCCAAAATTTTGGTTGTGTCACTCTGTGGCATGACTCCATCTCTGAAATCTTTTTGAACTCTTTCTTTTATTGCCAAACTGTTAGAATTCCATTTGCACAGCTGCATGTTTGCTTCTGACATGATTTTGGATGCTGTCTTCTGCATTTCACATGCCTGGTCAATGTCATCTGCTCCAGTGAGAAGATCATCCATGTAGAAGTTATCTTTCATCTCTTCCAGAATCCTTGACTTCTCATACTTGTTGAGATGGTGTCTGACTGTTGCAATCAACAAAAATGGTGATGAGGTACATCCAAAGATCACTCGTTCACAGCGCATCACTCTCATGTTTTGGCCTTCCTTCAAAAGAAACCTCTGTACGTCTTGGTCTTCCTTTTTCAATCTAATTTGAAGAAATGCCTTCTTGATATCTGCTGTCAGGGCTACCGGCCATCTTCGAAATCTAAGGAGGACATCGGCCAAATTGGGTAACAGATTGGGACCGGCATGAACGCAATCATTCAATGATATTCCATTCGATCCACGGCATGAGGCGTCAAACACAGGTCTGACCTTGGTCGTGACGCTCTCTTCTTTGATTACTGGAAAGTGAGGTATGTAATAAACTGGTCTGTTTTCTGGCTGCATTTCGTCCAAGGGAACCTCATGTATCACTCCTTCCTTTTCAAGAGCTTTGAATACATCAGCATATCTGGTGTCATCACCCAGCTTCCTGTCAAGCTTTTCAACTCTACTTTTTGCAGATTGAAAATTGTTCTGTAACTCTGACTTCATGACCCCGTCCTTCCATGGCAATGCAACTTCATACCTCTGATCTACAAACTTTACACTGTTCCTAAATTCTTCCCATACGGGGTTCCCTACTTCTGCATTGACCCCGTGGTTCGAATCATCCAAGATCCCAATTGCCTCAAGCTCCCAGAATTTCTTCACTGTACTATCACTTACACAACCCAGTGTCAAAAATTGTGAATGGGAGTTTTTGCCCTTTACTTCAGGGGAATGCCATGATCCAGAAAGGATCCACTTACCGAAAATGG
>NC_088360.1:20976680-20986680 GCF_034508935.2 Berghia stephanieae | reverse complement strand
GAAAAAGACCTTGAAGATAAATAACCTGTTATTAATGATTAAAATGAATTTACTAATTAGTGACCCGTCGTTTCATAAGGGTTTGACGTCGGATAGGAACCAATCGTCACGATGGAGAATGGATCAGAAATTGGAGATGGTACAAGCTACATCGTGTCGTACTCTGCATTAGGAATTGGAGATGGTACAAGCTACATCGTGCCGAACACTGCATCAGGAATTGGGATGGTACAAGCTACATCGTGTCGTACTCTGTATTAGGAATTAGAGATAATACAAGCTATATCGTGTCGAACTCTGCATCAGGAATTAGAGATGGTACAAGCTACATCGTGTCGAACACTGCATCAGGTATTGGAGATGGTACAAGCTACATCTTGTCGAACACTGCATCAACAATTGGAGATGGTACAAGCTACATCGTGTCGAACTCTGCATCAGGAATTGGAGATGGTACAAGCTACATCGTGTCTAACACTGCATCAGGAATTGGGGTGGTACAAGCTACATCGTGTCGTACTCTGTATCAGGAATTGGGATGGTACAAGCTACATCGTGTCGTACTCTGTATCAGGAATTAGAGATAGTACAAGCTATATCGTGTCGAACTCTACATCAGGAATTAGAGATGGTACAAGCTACATCGTGTCGAACACTGCATCAGGTATTGGAGATGGTACAAGCTACATCGTGTCGAACACTGCATCAACAATTGGAGATGGTACAAGCTACATCGTGTCGAACTCTGCATCAGGAATTGGAGATGGTACAAGCTACATCGTGTCGAACACAGCATCAGGAATTGGGGTGGTACAAGCTACATCGTGTCTAACACTGCATCAGGAATTGGAGATGGTACAAGCTACATCGTGTCGAACACTGCATCAGGAATTGGAGATGGTACAAGCTACATCGTGTCGAACACTGCATCAGGAATTGGAGATGGTACAAGCTACATCGTGTCGTACTCTGCATCAGGAATTGGAGATGGTACAAGCTACATCGTGTCGAACACTGCATCAGGAATTGGAGATGGTACAAGCTACATCGTGTCGAACACTGCATCAGGAATTGGAGATGGTACAAGCTACATCGTGTCGAACACTGCATCAACAATTGGAGATGGTACAAGCTACACCGTGTCGAACTCTGCATCAGGAATTGGAGATGGTACAAGCTACATCGTGTCGAACACTGCATCAGGAATTGGGATGATACAAGCTACATCGTGTCGTACTCTGCATCAGGAATTGGAGATAATACAAGCTATATCGTGTCGAACTCTGCATCAGGAATTGGAGATGGTACAAGCTACATCGTGTCGAACACTGCATCAGGTATTGGACATGGTACAAGCTACATCGTGTCGAACACTGCATCAACAATTGGAGATGGTACAAGCTACATCGTGTCGAACTCTGCATCAGGAATTGGAGATGGTACAAGCTACATCGTATCGTACTCTGCATCAGGAATTGGAGATGGTACAAGCTACATCGTGTCGTACTTTGCATCAGGAATTGGAGATGGTACAAGCTACATCATGTCGTACTCTGCATCGGGAATTGGAGATGGTACAAGCTACATCATGTCGAACTCTGCAAAAACACATGTCCCCCGTCAAAAAAAAAGCAAACAAACAAACAAAGAAACAAAAAGAAGAAAAACGCTCAAACCTGAGACGTCGCGAAGACTTTCTTCAAGTCCCAGTTGCCAGGTTGAGTGAAATTTAAATTGATCGACATTTGAAAGACGAGTTTCCTGGCCAAATTTTTAAATACCTATTTTTCCAGATCATGGCCAATACTGGGTCACTTTCCTTCTTATCCTTCCAATACTGGGTCACTTTCCTTCTTATCCCTCTAATGCTGGGTCACTTTCCTTCTTATCCTTCCAATACTGGGTCACTTTCCTTCTTATCCTTCCAATACTGGGTCACTTTCCTTCTTATCCCTCCAATACTGGGTCACTTTCCTTCTTATCCTTCCAATACTGGGTCACTTTCCTTCTTATCCTTCCAATACTGGGTCACTTTCCTTCTTATCCTTCCAATACTGGGTCACTTTCCTTCTTATCCTTCCAATACTGGGTCAATTTCCTTATTATCCTTCCAATACTTGGTCACTTTCCTTCTTATCCTTCCAATACTGGGTCACTTTCCTTCTTATCCTTTCATAGATTATCAAACTTTAACCTTCCCTCTTCCTTCTTTTTCCAGACAGACTGCCAAACTTCAAACGATGGCCAAAGGCAACTTTTACACGGGGAAAGTGGCTGAAACCCAATTTTAAAGGTAATCTGAATAGGGAATAGAAGTCGTCCAATCAAATCCTTCACTCTTTTGGTTTCTAATTCTTTGGGAGTGTGTATCTAATCAGACCTTTGGAATACTCATAATGAATAGGTTACATAAAGGTGGCATAACTATTTCAGTGGACAGGATGTATAGGCAGATTCTTAGGATCTTAGGACGTGAAACTGCGAGTATGGATGATCTGTGATGGTTTTTGGTAGAAATGACTGTAGTCCTTCAGAGTCATAAAAATGTATGTGAGCATTTATCTAGCGCAGTAACTGCTAAACGTGCCCAAAGAATGTTACAAGGGTTCCTTAGCTAGCAACAAGTATGACATGTAGGACGTAACATGATGCCTATAGGGCGATATTACTATTTATCCCTACATAGACAACACTGTTGAAGGCCAGGTACTTATTTTACACCTGAGTACGGTGAGAGACTGTGAGCAAAGAACCCTTTCAATGACTCACCTCTGCGCCGCTCTGAAGGGGACTCGAACCTAGGACCGTCCGATCAGAAGGCAAGTGCGATACCCACACAAATAAGACACATCAGCCGGAATCTATCCCGGTTTCTATAGCGTAAAACGGTCATTAGCAATTGCTGGCTACCCTTTGGATAGGATGTTAGTTTAATGGATAGTACTTTCCAACAAATCTGGCTGTTATACAGTCACCGCTAAATGGACAGGGGGATCAAAATAGAAAACTGAACAGCACGCTTTGTGTGTAAAGCGAGTGCATTAAGAACTGAGTTATTGGGACAGTTGAAGTGATGTAAATTGGATTTATAGCCAGAAATTTGGTACTTGAGTTTGTAAGTTTTATGGAGGACGATGAATCATCATATGTTACCCGACTTGAGTTTGTGAGTTTTATAGAGGACGATGAATCATCATATGTTACCCGAATTCAGTTTGTGAGTTTTATAGAGGACGATGAATCATCATAATATGTTACCCGACTTGAGTTTGTGAGTTGTATAGAGGACGATGAATCATCATATGTTACCCGACTTCAGTTTGTGAGTTTTATAGAGAACGATGAATCATCATATGCTACCCGACTTGAGTTTGTGAGTTTTATAGAGGACGATGAATCATCATAATATGTTACCCGACTTGAGTTTGTGAGTTTTATAGAGGGAGATGAATCATCACATGTTACCCGATTTGAGTTTGTGAGTTTTATAGAGGACGATGAATCATCATAGGTTACCCGACTTGAGTTTGTGAGTTTAGAGGACGATGAATCATCATATGTTACCAGACTTGAGTTTGTGAGTTTTATAGAGGACGATGAATCATCATATGTTACCCGACTTGAGTTTGGGATTTTTATAGAGGACGAGGAATCATCATATGTTACCCGACTTGAGTTTGTGAGTTTTATAGAGGACGATGAATCATCATATGTTACCCGACTTGAGTTTGTGAGTTTTATAGAGGACGATGAATCATCATATGTTACCCGACTTGAGATTGTGAGTTTTATAGAGGACGATGAATCATCATATGTTACCCGACTTGAGTTTGGGAGTTTTATAGAGGACGATGAATCATCATATGTTACCCGACTTGAGTTTGTGAGTTTTATAGATGACGATGAATTATCACATGTTACCCGACTTGAGTTTGTGAGTTTTATAGAGGACGATGAATCATCATAATATGTTACCCGACTTGAGTTTGTGAGTTTAATAGAGGGCGATGAAACATCATATGTTACCCGACTTGAGTTTGTGAGTTTTATAGATGACGATGAATCATCATAATATGTTACCCGACTTGAGTTTGTGAGTTTTATAGAGGACGATGAATCATCATATGTTACCCGACTTGAGTTTGTGAGTTGTATAGAGGACGATGAATCATCATATGTTACCCGACTTCAGTTTGTGAGTTTTATAGAGGACGATGAATCATCATAATATGTTACCCGACTTGAGTTTGTGAGTTGTATAGAGGACGATGAATCATCATATGTTACCCGACTTCAGTTTGTGAGTTTTATGAGAACGATGAATCATCATATGCTACCCGACATGAGTTTGTGAGTTTTATAGAGGACGGTGAATCATCATAATATGTTACCCGACTTGAGTTTGTGAGTTTTATAGAGGGCGATGAATCATCACATGTTACCCGACTTGAGTTTGTGAGTTTTATAGAGGACGATGAATCATCATAGGTTACCCGACTTGAGTTTGTGAGTTTTATAGAGGACGATGAATCATCATATGTTACCCGACTTGAGTTTGTGAGTTTTATAGAGGACGATGAATCATCATATCTTACCCGACTTGAGATTGTGAGTTTTATAGAGGACGATGAATCATCATATGTTACCCGACATGAGTTTGTGAGTTTTATAGAGGACGATGAATCATCATATGTTACCCGACTTGAGTTTGTGAATTTTATGGAGGACGATGAATTATCACATGTTACCTGACTTGAGTTTGTGAGTTTTATAGAGGACGATGAATCATCATAATATGTTACCCGACTTGAGTTTGTGAGTTTTATAGAGGACGATGAATCATCATAATATGTTACCCGACTTGAGTTTGTGAGTTTAATAGAGAGCAATGAAACATCATATTTTACGCGACTTGAGTTTGTGAGTTTTATAGATGACGATGAATCATCATAATATGTTACCCGACTTGAGTTTGTGAGTTTTATAGAGGACGATGAATCATCATATGTTACCCGACTTGAGTTTGTGAGTTTTATAGAGGACGATGAATCATCATATGTTACCCAGAGCTTATTACGTTTGTGAGTTTTATAGAGGACGATGAATCATCATATGTTACCCGACTTCAGTTTGTGAGTTTTTAGAGGACGATGAATCATCATAATATGTTACCGACTTGAGTTTGTGAGTTTGTATAGAGGACGATGAATCATCATATGTTACCCGACTTCAGTTTGTGAGTTTTATAGAGAACGATGAATCATCATATGCTACCCGACTTGAGTTTGTAAGTTTTATAGAGGACGATGAATCATCATATATGTTACCCGACTTGAGTTTGTGAGTTTTATAGAGGAGATGAATCATCACATGTTACCCGATTTGAGTTTGTGAGTTTTATAGAGACGATGAATCATCAATAGTTACCCGACTTGAGTTTGTGAGTTTAGAGGACGATGAATCATCATATGTTACCAGACTTGAGTTTGTGAGTTTTATAGAGGACGATGAATCATCATATGTTGCCCGACTTGAGTTTGTGAGTTTTATAGAGGACGATGAATCATCATATGTAACCCGACTTAGATTTTGGGATTTTTATAAGGACGATGAATCATCAATATGTTACCCGACTTGAGTTTGTGAGTTTTATAGAGGACGATGAATCATCATATGTTACCCGACTTGAGTTTGTGAGTTTTATTATAGAGGACGATGAATCATCGTTATATTATTACCCGACTTGAGATTGTGAGTTTTATAGAGGACGATGAATCATCATATGTTACCCGACTTGAGTTTGGAGTTTTTATAGAGGACGATGAATCATCATATGTATACCCGACTTGAGTTTGTGTAGTTTTAAGACGACAGTGATAATATGTTACCCGACTTGAGTTTGTGAGTTTTTATAAGACGACAATGAATATAATATTTACCCGACTTGAGTTTCTCGAGTTGATGGAGGACGATGAATCATCATATGTTACCCGACTTGAGTTTGTGAGATTTTATAGAGGACGATGAATCATCATATGTTACCCGACTTGAGTTTGTGAGTTTTATAGAGGACGATGAATCATCATATGTTACCCGACTTGAGTTTGTGAGTTTTATAGAGGACGATGAATCATCATATGTTACCCGACTTGAGTTTCAACAAGATATGAAGTGAGTAGAAAAGTGCCAGAAGACAATAGAGAATAAAAATTTTTTTTTTTTTTTCGCGGCGGTGGTGGGGTTCGAACCTGCGACCTTATTGGTACGACAACTCCGCCTGGCAGGTGAGAGCAGGCTCTACCGTGTGAGCTATCCACGAACACAAAAATATTCGTTTCAAACCCAAAGTCATTTCTAGATCCCTCTCTCACCCACTTCTTGAGATCGCCGATTCGTTCACCACCATCGCGAAGTAATTTTGACCAGCAGTTAAGCTTAATAGCCAATATTCTCATCACAAACATATAACATAGAAACGATTGAGACATTGAGTATGCTCCGGTGTATGGGGTGAATTTTTAATTCAGAAAAGTGAGTGGAGCAAGCACTTATGTTGGTAACAACAAGATATGAATTGAGTAGAAAAGTGCCAGAAGACAATAGAGAATAAAAATTTTTAGAGGACGATGAATCATCATATGTTACCCGACTTCAGTTTGTGAGTTTTATAGAGGACGATGAATCATCATATGTTACCCGACTTCTGTTTGTGAGTTTTATAGAGGACGATGAATCATCATATGTTACCCGACTTCAGTTTGTGAGTTTTATAGAGAACGATGAATCATCATATGTTACCCGACTTGAGTTTGTGAGTTTTATAGAGGACGATGAATCATCATATGTTACCCGACTTGAGTTTGTGAGTTTTATAGACGACAGTGATTAATATGTTACCCGACTTGAGTTTCTGAGTTTTATTGAGGACGATGAATCATCATATGTTACCCGACTTGAGTTTGTGAGTTTTATAGAGGACGATGAATCATCATATGTTACCCGACTTGAGTTTATAAGTTTTATAGAGGACGATGAATCATATGTTACCCGCTACCTCAACCCAGTATAATATTGGTTTCAACCAGGTGATGATGAGTGAATTTAACGTTGAAACTATAATAAGAGATGTGACATGTTTTCTTGTAAAATGAACGACAATGACGTCAGTCAGTTCTTTGATATTGTTTTGAGCAAAAGCCATCTTTATGAACAGCTCTCACCAAATTATATCAATAAGGATGTTAAAGGTCAGGGTTGCACAATAGCTTATCGTATTCGTACTTTATATCCGACTGGCGGCTATTATTGCTATTTTGACTAAAGACGAAGCCTGCGTACACGCCATTGAAATTCGTTCAATGTGTTTTTCGAGCTGAAAATCCTTATTCTGCCAACAATAAAAACAAAAACAATGAAAACATGAATACATTATATGGAAACCATGACCGGCGACAGAGGAGTATTCGGTAGGACAGAAATATCATGACTTGTCAACAAAAAGAAACGCTCGCAAACTAAGGACTGCCTTATTGAGCGGGATATAAAACAACGCATACAATTTGGTGCGTAAATAAGTTTGTCAAAAGTACCCCCCCCCCCCCCCCCCCTCTTCCCGCCCCCTTCTATTTGATACACAAGAATAGTCCCAGATATGTATTGTCGATTACCTCCCCTTACTTTACAGCCGGTGACTAGTACCTGATGTCTGATCTGACCCAACCAGAAATATAAATTAGATTACTCCTTTTACTTTACAGCCGGTGATAGCACCTGATGTTTGATCCGACCCAACTAGAAATATAATGTAGATTACCTCCCTTTTACTTTACAGCCGGTGACAAGTACCTGATGTCTGATCTAGCCCAACCCGTGGAGCTGGCAGCAGGGGACGCCACACTCATGGGGCTCTTGGCCCGGAAAAATGCACGCAAGAAGATAGAGGAAGGTAAGTCATAGTTGATTGATTTGTCACCTACAGTCTGGAAACGGTACTATATCTGGATGATCCAGATGCTGATAGTAAGAAACTAAAATGAATAGGTATAATAGCTTTGAAAGAGAGCATAATACCAAAAAAATAATATTTTGGGTTCAAACCCCTTCTTTAGCTAGAAAAAAAATGAAAACATAAATACATGATTTAATAAAGAGATCGACGGTAGAGAACTTTAGTGTGCATCTGGTTTTTATATAATGTATGTATGTCTTCATTGTTTATTTTGCTGTGGACTGAAGAAGGGTTATGAGCCCAAAACCTTCCGTGTTTGATATTTTGTTTCTTTTCAAAGCTGTTATATTCTTTTTTGTTTATGACGTTTTACAGTTCACAACTTCTAGCAGCTTCGTATATCAAAGATGTTGAAAGTTTAATCTTAACTTTAGTGAATAAAATCCGATCTACAATATGAATGGTATTCTAAGGATCTTTATAGAATGTGATGTATTTGCTGTCTTACAAATCAAAACACTTTGTATAATATTAGGATTAATTGCACTTGGATTTCACCAGTCACCTGGTACTCGAAAATAAAAGAGTCAACTACGCACTGCTTAGAGCGTGTGTCGAACCCTGGACGTTCCGATCCAAGGGCGAGTGTCATGTTAATAGACCATAATATAGCAATTCCCATAACCTGCTCCACCAGACATCATCACATCCACCAATTTCAGACATGCCAACTTGATTTTTTTTAATTCGTAGTTTTTAGGATATAAAAGTAATAGATGTTGTAACGTCTATGTAGAAGAGTGGCAAGTATTAGTAGAGAAATAGGAGTCAGATAGTTTCCCCATTGACTTAGTTATCTGGTCACACTTTATTTTTTTTCCCTGTTATAGTCGGGTAAAGCTCCAGACAACTTGACTGATAGTAAGAGAATGGTTTTAGGTTTAAAGAAATAGGTAGTAGAAGTAGTGGTAGATTATTGGCATGTTATATAGTGATAGGTAGGTTCAGAAGGTAAGTATTAATCCCCGTTAAAGAAGAAGTACTTTATTATCAATCAACATAATTGCCAAAGAATAATAGTGCTGGTTTTAATTAATTAAACAAAGGCTATGGGTACTTAATTTCCATCCCGTATCACAAACTATTCATTTTTCATTGTACGTGTGCTTAACTTAGATGTGACTGGTGGCGGCGCTACGTTTCCTTCCGGTTAGTGGGACAGGAGCCGTTCCATTCCAGTAGTCTTAGTGGATCGCTTGTAAGATTCCACTCTGTATCTTTTGTAGCCAAAGAGGCATTTGCTTGTTTTCCAGATGTATGTTTGGTCAGGACCCCGATCTGTGAAAATAACGGAGCAAATCTTGACTAGGTTAATATTCCTTATGAATAGTGATGTCGTGAGGGATTTCAATTAATACCTTGACATCACCACTGGTCTACATATGTTAATTAGTAATTTAATTAACGGGATACCTGAAAAATAGTGGGATGGGGAAAGATATGTATCTATGATAGCATAATAATCATATTAATACTGAATAGAACTATCGTGTATTAGCGATAGCACATTAGCAAATGTAATTCGTGTAATTCATTCAGTTAGAAGGCATACATACGACATATACAATAATATATACATATAAAACATATAGATAAAGATAGCGAATGAATATTGTATAATAACACGAGTTATCAATTACTGTTAATAACATGAGTTATTGATTCTGTTATTTTAGGTTGTGTCTACTTACGGCCAGGCGAAACACAATATTAATTATCACTCCTATACACACTAGTTTAATTTGCATTAATTAATGATAACACAATGTATGTCCATCACCTACCCTTAGTCACACATGTTTTTCGCTATGTAGAATTTTCGAGTTCCCTATGGAGGCAGTGAATGCTAAGCATATTAAATGGGAGAGAGCGAGATTGATCACCGTTATAGTTTATATACATTTCTCACGGGAGCTTGTGAATCACAAGGAACCAATAATATTCCAGGATTTGGCCTTGCCTGGTCCATCACTGGTGGTTTTCTTGAGACCA
>NC_088360.1:20969180-20971680 GCF_034508935.2 Berghia stephanieae | reverse complement strand
TTTGTTGAGTAATATTTACAGTCATTTAGATAAACCAAAGGCATATTGCAGAATTCTTTTTATTGATTTTTCTTCAGCATTCAACACGATTCGGCCCCATTTACTTGTTGAAAAACTGAAATGTTTGAATTTAAATCCCCATTTGATTTCCTGGATTCTAGACTATTTTTTAGAGAGTGCACAATTTGTAGAAATTAATGGAAACAAATCTAATAAAATAATTACTAATACAGGAGCCCCTCAAGGTGTTCTCTCTTCTCGCCTCTTTACGATTTACACAAATGACTGTACAAGTGACTTGGTCCCAATTTTGAAATTTGCTGACGACACTGCCCCTCAAGTGTTAATATTTAAAGATGATGAAACGGCATACAGGTCTTAGATCGACAGATTTGTTGGTTGGTGTGAAGATAACTCCCTGAAATTAAATGTAGGAAAAACCAAAGAAATGATTTTTGATTTTTGGAAGAACACAAATTCCATCACTTCGCTCAAAATTAAAAATCAAGCTGTTGAGCAAGTTTCGGTTTACAAATATTTGGGTGATTTAATTGACAATAAATTGCAGTGGCATTTACAAACCGATGCTGTTATCTCTAAATTGAACAAAAGAATGTATTTTATTCGGAAACTTTCAGAATTGACATAGACAAAGCGTTATGCACCCTTTTTTATAGATCCGTTTTGGAGACCATTATTATCATTACAGCATGGTGTGGAAATGCCAGTATTTGCGACATTAAGAAAATTGATCGGATAATTGATAAAGCCAGGAGTTATACTAACCCAATTTCCAATGTGGAAGAACTGTTCAAGAGATTTTGTCTAATTAAAATGGAGAAAGTTATGAAGGATGGCGATCACCCCTTTCGCAAATATATTAAGTTCTACATGAGGAGCCGTCGCCTTATATCTATAAAAACAAAGACAACACGTGACAGTAATTCATTTTTGCCACATGGTGTTCGAATTTTTAACGCCCAACTGTTATTTAAATTAAATATTAATTATCTTTTTGAATATGCACTCACAAGTTCGGACCAAAGGCCAAAGGTATGGCCTAGCTTAATTTATAAAATTAATATATAAGATGTTGCTATTGGTTCTTGATTCTATATTTTTACATGTTCGTACATTTGCATAGATATATGTATATATATATATATATATATATATATATATATATATATATATATATATATATGTATATATATATATATATGTGTGTGTGTGTGTGTGTGTGTGTGTGTGTGTGTACATTGTCGCCATAGATTCTCAACTTTGTGTTTATACATTATTATGCATGCCAAGTCTTATTATTATTATTATTATTATTATTATTATTATCATCATCATCATCATCATCATCATCATCATCATCATCATCATCATCATCATCATCATCATTATTATTATTATTATCATTATTATTATTATTATTATTATTATTATTATTATTATTATTATTATTATTATTATTATTATTATTATTATTATTATTATTATTATTATTATTATTATTATTATTATTATTATTATTGTTTGTTTTTTTTTTTTTGTTTTTTTGTTTTTTTCGCGTGTGCTTTTAATTGTAAATCGAGAATTTTTGACTACCCCAATTTCTTACTTTTTACTCTCGCTGAAATGATCTAAATGTGTCGCAAGCGCCTTTTTGCACCTAAAAACAAAACTTTTATTTTTTTTGTGTGTGAAGTCTTGGATTTTTTATATCCTCATTTTCTTTCTATTTGCTTCCGTTGAAATGACCCACGTGTGCCTCAATCGCCGTAAAAACGCTTTAAAACAAACCAAAAACTTCGGCCACTCGGGATAACTTAGGCCACCAGGGGTATCTTAGGCCACCCGGGGTATCTTAGGCCACCCGAGGTATCTTAGGCCACCAGGGATAACTTAGGCCACCCGGGGTAACTTAGGCCACCAGGGGTAACTTAGGCCACCCGGGGTAACTTAGGCCACCAGGGGTAACTTAGGCCACCCAGGGTAACTCAGGCCACCCAGGGTAACTTAGGCCACCCGGGGTATCTTAGGCCACCCGGGGTAACTTAGGCCACCAGGGGTAACTCAGGCCACCCAGGGTAACTTAGGCCACCCGGGGTAACTTAGGCCACCAGGGGTAACTCAGGCCGCCCGGTATAACTTCGGCCACCCGGGGTAACTTAGGCCACCAGGGGTAGCTTAGGTTACCAGGGGTAACTCAGGCCACCCAGGGTAACTTAGGCCACTTACTAAAATGACGATTGCCTATTTTAAAAGTTAAAGTCAATGGGTGCTTATTCGATCTATTGGGTTTTTGATTATTTAAAAACAAAGGCTACGTGTAATATATGATTCTTGGTTTTTTGGTATTCCGGACGTGTTTCCAATCGCTGCAGAAGCCGGTGCAAGAGTGCGGGAAACCGTTTATTCTACCCCTCAACCGATTCCGATTTCACCATCTCTAAGTTCCAGCCATATTTAAAAATATGTAAATGATACTTCT
>NC_088360.1:20929180-20964180 GCF_034508935.2 Berghia stephanieae | reverse complement strand
TCCATCTTATCATCAAGTAAAACACACACAGTGGGACCATATTTATTCATCTTATTATCAAGTAAAACACACACAGTGAGGCCATATTTATCCATCTTATCATCAAGTAAAACACACACAGTGAGGTCATGTTTATCCATCTTATCATCAAGTAAAACAAACAGTGAGGCCATATTTATCCATCTTATCATCAAGTAAAACACACACAGTGAGGTCATGTTTATCCGTGAATGTAGTTTTATCACACAATTGTATGGATGTGGGGGGGGGGGGGGCGCCGCGTAGCAGTGCGGTATAGACTTTGCTCCGTACCCATAAGGTTTTGAGTTCGACTCTCTGCCGCGCTGTGTGATCTTGAGTAGGTCACCTCGCCCTAGCTCACTTTGCGACGTTATACTGCGGCTAACGCCTGAATCATGCCAGTCTTCTCTTGTAATAGACCCTAAAGTCAAATATTCCCTTGGGAATGAATAAGATGAATTCCATTTTTTGTTAGCATTTTTTAACGTGAGCATTTGTTGGGCGCAATATCCACTAAACATGCTCAAAGCGCTTTACAAGGTGTTCCTAGTCAACAGCAACATTTAACTGGAAGGACCGAGACATGACGCCTGTAAGCCGATATTACATATTTTTCGGTGAGTCAACGCTGTTAACGGCCAAGTACTCATTTCACACCTGAGTACGGTGAGAGAATGTGAGTAAAGAATCTTTTCCAAGGACTTAACTTTGCGCCGCTCAGAGCAGGACTCGTACCAGGGACCTTCCGATCCGAAGGCGAGTGTCATACCAAAAGACCACATAGCCCGACAGGTTACCGATGAAACGCGGTAAATCACCGGAACAGTAAAATGATAAATTATGTATTTTCTTCTATTCCCCTTTGTATTTCCTCCATCTCGTGAAGACAAAACAAGGCAAAAGAAGAAGCCGGGGAGAAAATAGAAGGAGATTCGAGGACAGAAGATGAAACTGAAGACGATACTGATGAGGATGACGATGAAAGTAGAATGGTAGGTTGTCTTTCAATTACAAAGAAGGTCCATTGAGCAAAGAATGAAGTGATGGCAACGTTATGACTCAGTTCAGCCTTTGTTAATTCAATTTATTTATTGTAACACGCCTGACCGGCGAGTCTTGTTTTTGTTGGCTTCTTTCATTTACGTGTTTTGAGTGATTTTTATCTGATTTTCGCCTGGATTTTAATACCATCTAATTTGTGATAGTCTTGTGGTTTTATTGATATACATTTTAACGAGTTCTAACAGAGGATTTTTCTAAAATTTTAAAATTTAAGTATGGATTTTCCAAAGTCGAACAAAGTTTTTATCTGAGACGTCTTCAGATTGTCCAAAACAGCGCTGCCAGACCAGTATTCACGAAGCGTAGGTGCGATTCTGCCAGATCTCTGCTTCATGACCTGCATTGGCTGCATGTTGAGAAAAGGATAAAATTCAAATTTTTGTTTTAGTGTATCGTTGTCTTGAAGGTACTGCCCCTTCCTACCTTTCGGAACTAATTGAAAGATATTCAAAAACCCGCCACTTACGTTCAGTCAGTGATACCATAAAACTAGTTGTCCCTCGAATTCGGAAAAATGCTGGAATGAGATCTTTTTCTCATTTCGGACCCTCTATTTGGAACGCCTTACCACATGATATCGTGAAAAAGAATTTTTGTCTATTTTTAAGCGTTCGCTTAAAACATATCTGTTTTGATTTTAGTAGATGGTATGAGAAGCAAGATAGGTTTGGTTTGTGGTGTGTGTTGTTTGTGTGTGTGTGTGTGTGTGTGTGTGTGTGTGTGTGCTTGTGTGTGTGAATGATTATTTTTCAGCCAATGTAATTTGTAATTTAAGCGCTTAGAGTCCGATGTCTCGGAGTTATAGCGCTATATAAGTTTTCAGCATTATTTTAGGCATTATTATCAACCATATGGTAAATTAAAAATAAATATGAAATACGTCCAGCTTGGGCGGAGTTCTTTCAGTAACTAACTGAACACTGAACACAAAACAATCGTCTTACGATGTTCCTAAGGAACAAAGAGTGCTTAAACGTTCGCACAATCAACATTCATACTCACATACAAAACATGCACAACACAAAATGCGTACCTCTTAAATGAATTCTAACATAATTCCACACAGCCGAACAACTCCATTCACACATAGCCAAACAAATCCAATACATTACAATACATGTTATAGTCATCTGCATTGCGTCTATATCATACATATGTGTTATACTCGATGAAGATACGAACACAATTATATTTTGCCTTGATTTCTGGGTGGGTTCGAAAGACTTCCCCTACTCCCATGGTGAGCAGGAAGTCACATGCAGTGTCTTCTATCTCCCGATATGTTTTCCGAGTTGCCCTCTTTGCCTTCTTTGAATGGGATTACTTGATTTTTTCCTGGCCGTTGTCTGAGTCCTTGGCTGAGGGGGAAACAGTCGAATGTATAGTATCAGTTTTGGGAGACAATATTTCCTTTCCTTTTGTACCATCCCTCCTTTATGTACTGTAATATATTTGTTTTACTTTTCACTATCATGTTCTGTAAACATTTGAGTGTTTTCCTCTTCGTTCCTATGCTTGCGTCTGGATGAGACTTTTAGCTGATCTCAAACACTGAGAGTATACTCTTAGAATCTAGAAGGGTTCTCTATTTCAACCCCTTTGTCTTAATTATGCTTTGAATAAACTAGTGACTACCCCGTTTTATGTCTTTTGACTGGCGCTGAAGTGAACTAAATATGTTGTAAACCCCTTTTAAGACAACAAATAAATTGGCAGTGTATGCCATTAGGTCTATGGGGTTATAAATTGGCAGTGTATGCCATCTGGTCTATTGAGTTATAAATTGGCAGTGTATGCCATCTGGTCTATGGGTTATAATTTTCCAATGTATGCCATCTGGTCTATGGGGTTATAAATTGGCAGTGTATGCCATCTGGTCTATGGGGTTGTAAATTGGCAGCGTATGCCATCTGGTCTATGGAGTTATAAATTTGCAATGTATGCCATCTGGTCTATGGGGTAAAAATTTGGCAATGTATGCCATCTGGTCTATGGGGTTATAAATTGGCAGCGTATGCCATCTGGTCTATGGAGTTATAAATTGGCAATGTATGCCATCTGGTCTATGGGGTTATAAATTTGGCAATGAATGCCATCTGGTCTATGGGGTTATAAATTGGCAGTGTATGCCATCTGGTCTATGGAGTTATAAATTGGCAATGTATGCCATCTGGTCTATGGGGTTATAATTTGGCAATGTATGCCATCTGGTCTATGGAGTTATAAATTGGCAGTGTATGCCATCTGGTCTATGGGGTTATAATTTGGCAATGTATGCCATCTGGTCTATGGGGTTATAAATTGGCAGCGTATGCCATCTGGTCTATGGAGTTATTAATTGGCAATGTATGCCATCTGGTCTATGGGGATATAATTTGGCAATGTATGCCATCTGGTCTATGGGGTTATAAATTGGCAGTGTATGCCATCTGGTCTATGGGGTTATAAATCGGCAGTGTGTGCCATCTGGTCTATGGGGTTATAAATCGGCAGTGTATGCCATCTGGTCTATGGAGTTATAAATTGGCAGTGTATGCCATCTGGTCTATGGGGTTATAAATTGGCAGTGTGTGCCATCTGGTCTATGGGGTTATAAATCGGCAGTGTATGCCATCTGGTCTATGGAGTTATAAATTGGCAATGTATGCCATCTGGTCTATGGGGTTATAAATTGGCAGTGTATGCCATCTGGTCTATGGGGTTATAAATTGGCAGTGTATGCCATCTGGTCTATGGAGTTATAAATTGGCAATGAACGCCATCTGGTCTATGGAGTTATAAATTGGCAATGTATGCCATCTGGTCTATGGGGTTATAAATTGGTAGTGTATGCCATCTGGTCTATGGAGTGAATTTGAAATGTGAAACTGACATGTTGTATGCCTAAAGCATTCTTTCCATTCTGTCTGCCCCAGGTTCGTCGCCGAAAAAGGAAAAAACCCAAGAGACGAAAGTCGGAGAAAAGACGAAGCAGGAAGTCACGTGACGAGGATGAGGACAGTGACACAGACCAGGAACTGGAACAAGACAGATTAACTGGTCAAACCTCGGACAGTAGTTGAAAGAGCACCAATTTATTGCATCTAAGCGCTTAGTTAGAAAGTTCGCAACATCTGCCAGCTGGAGAAAATAATATAGCAACACACAAAACTATGTGTAACATTAAACGTTTGTAGTCTAATTGATAGGATCTAGCGAGAACTACTTATAAAAATGAAGTCAATTTCATTCTATTTATATTTAACTGGGAATGTTTCGGGCTCAAACACCTTTCTCGGCCAACACAGACAATTAAAGGGGTAATAATATATCATGTTAATTGGTGACGGGCGTGAGTAAACACCTTAAGACTAATTCTGAAATATGGTACAGTGTAAACAAATCTGTCATGAGGAAACACCTTAAGACTAATTCTGAGATATGGTACAGTGTATAACAAATCTGTCATGAGGAAACACCTTAAGACTAATTCTGAGATATGGTACAGTGTATAACAAATCTGTCATGAGGAAAGACCTTAAGACTAATTCTGAAATATGGTACAGTGTATAACAAATGTCATGAGGAAAGACCTTAAGACAAATTCTGAAATATGGTACAGTGTATAACAAATCTGTCATGAGGAAAGACCTTAAGACTAATTCTGAAATATGGTACAGTGTATAACAAATCTGTCATGAGGAAAGACCTTAAGACTAATTCTGAAATATGGTACAGTGTATAACAAATGTCATGAAGAAAGACCTTAAGACTAATTCTGAAATATGGTACAGTGTATAACAAATCTGTCATGAGGAAAGACCTTAAGACTAATTCTGAAATATGGTACAGTGTATAACAAATGTCATGAGGAAACACCTTAAGACTAATTCTGAAATATGGTACAGTGTATATCAAATCTGTCATGAGGAAAGACATTAAGACTAATTCTGAAATATGGTACAGTGTATAACAAATCTGTCATGAGGAAAGACCATAAGACTAATTCTGAAATATGGTACAGTGTATAACAAATGTCATGAGAAAAAGAATTTTTGTCTATTTTTAAGCGTTCGCTTAAAACATATCTGTTTTGATTTTATTAGATGGTATGATAGGTTTGGTTTGTGGTGTGTGTTGTTTGTGTGTGTGTGTGTGTGTTTGTGTGTGTGTGTGTGTGTGCTTGTGTGTGTGAATGATTATGTTTCAGCCAATGTAATTTGTAATTTAAGCGCTTAGAGTCCGATGTCTCGGAGTTATAGCGCTATATAAGTTTTCAGCATTATTTTAGGCATTATTATCAACCATATGGTAAATTAAAAATAAATATGAAATACGTCCAGCTTGGGCGGAGTTCTTTCAGTAACTAACTGAACACTGAACACAAAACTATCGTCTTACGATGTTCCTAAGGAACAAAGAGTGCTTAAACGTTCGCACAATCAACATTCATACTCACATACAAAACATGCACAACACAAAATGCGTACCTCTTAAATGAATTCTAACATAATTCCACACAGCCGAACAACTCCATTCACACATAGCCAAACAAATCCAATACATTACAATACATGTTATAGTCATCTGCATTGCGTCTATATCATACAAATGTGTTATACTCGATGAAGATACGAACACAATTATATTTTGCCTTGATTTCTGGGTGGGTTCGAAAGACTTCCCCTACTCCCATGGTGAGCAGGAAGTCACATGCAGTGTCTTCTATCTCCCGATATGTTTTCCGAGTTGCCCTCTTTGCCTTCTTTGAATGGGATTACTTGATTTTTTCCTGGCCGTTGTCTGAGTCCTTGGCTGAGGGGGAAACAGTCGAATGTATAGTATCAGTTTTGGGAGACAATATTTCCTTTCCTTTTGTACCATCCCTCCTTTATGTACTGTAATATATTTGTTTTTCTTTTCACTATCATGTTCTGTAAACATTTGAGTGTTTTCCTCTTCGTTCCTATGCTTGCGTCTGGATGAGACTTTTAGCTGATCTCAAACACTGAGAGTATACTCTTAGAATCTAGAAGGGTTCCCTATTTCAACCCCTTTGTCTTAATTATGCTTTGAATAAACTAGTGACTACCCCATTTTATGTCTTTTGACTGGCGCTGAATTGAACTAAATATGTTGTAAACCCCTTTTAAGACAACAAATAAATTGGCAGTGTATGCCATTAGGTCTATGGGGTTATAAATTGGCAGTGTATGCCATCTGGTCTATTGAGTTATAAATTGGCAGTGTATGCCATCTGGTCTATGGGGTTATAATTTTCCAATGTATGCCATCTGGTCTATGGGGTTATAAATTGGCAGTGTATGCCATCTGGTCTATGGGGTTGTAAATTGGCAGCGTATGCCATCTGGTCTATGGAGTTATAAATTGGCAATGTATGCCATCTGGTCTATGGGGTAAAAATTTGGCAATGTATGCCATCTGGTCTATGGGGTTATAAATTGGCAACGTATGCCATCTGGTCTATGGAGTTATAAATTGGCAATGTATGCCATCTGGTCTATGGGGTTATAATTTGGCAATGTATGCCATCTGGTCTATGGGGTTATAAATTGGCAGTGTATGCCATCTGGTCTATGGAGTTATAAATTGGCAATGTATGCCATCTGGTCTATGGGGTTATAATTTGGCAATGTATGCCATCTGGTCTATGGAGTTATAAATTGGCAGTGTATGCCATCTGGTCTATGGGGTTATAATTTGGCAATGTATGCCATCTGGTCTATGGGGTTATAAATTGGCAGCGTATGCCATCTGGTCTATGGAGTTATTAATTGGCAATGTATGCCATCTGGTCTATGGGGATATAATTTGGCAATGTATGCCATCTGGTCTATGGGGTTATAAATTGGCAGTGTATGCCATCTGGTCTATGGAGTTATAAATTGGCAGTGTATACCATCTGGTCTATGGGGTTATAAATCGGCAGTGTGTGCCATCTGGTCTATGGGGTTATAAATCGGCAGTGTATGCCATCTGGTCTATGGAGTTATAAATTGGCAGTGTATGCCATCTGGTCTATGGGGTTATAAATTGGCAGTGAATGCCATCTGGTCTATGGAGTTATAAATTGGCAGTGTATGCCATCTGGTCTATGGGGTTATAAATTGGCAGTGTGTGCCATCTGGTCTATGGGGTTATAAATCGGCAGTGTATGCCATCTGGTCTATGGAGTTATAAATTGGCAATGTATGCCATCTGGTCTATGGGTTATAAATTGGCAATGTATGCCATCTGGTCTATGGGGTTATAAATTGGCAGTGTATGCCATCTGGTCTATGGAGTTATAAATTGGCAATGAACGCCATCTGGTCTATGGAGTTATAAATTGGCAATGTATGCCATCTGGTCTATGGGGTTATAAATTGGTAGTGTATGCCATCTGGTCTATGGAGTGAATTTGAAATGTGAAACTGACATGTTGTATGCCTAAAGCATTCTTCCCATTCTGTCTGCCCCAGGTTCGTCGCCGAAAAAGGAAAAAACCCAAGAGACGAAAGTCGGAGAAAAGACGAAGCAGGAAGTCACGTGACGAGGATGAGGACAGTGACACAGACCAGGAACTGGAACAAGACAGATTAACTGGTCAAACCTCGGACAGTAGTTGAAAGAGCACCAATTTATTGCATCTAAGCGCTTAGTTAGAAAGTTCGCAACATCTGCCAGCTGGAGAAAAATAATATAGCAACACACAAAACTATGTGTAACATTAAACGTTTGTAGTCTAATTGATAGGATTTAGCGAGAACTACTTATAAAAATGAAGTCAATTTCATTCTATTTATATTTAACTGGGAATGTTTCGGGCTCAAACACCTTTCTCGGCCAACACAGACAATTAAAGGGGTAATAATATATCATGTTAATTGGTGACGGGCGTGAGTAAACACCTTAAGACTAATTCTGAAATATGGTACAGTGTAAACAAATCTGTCATGAGGAAACACCTTAAGACTAATTCTGAGATATGGTACAGTGTATAACAAATCTGTCATGAGGAAACACCTTAAGACTAATTCTGAGATATGGTACAGTGTATAACAAATCTGTCATGAGGAAAGACCTTAAGACTAATTCTGAAATATGGTACAGTGTATAACAAATGTCACGAGGAAACACCTTAAGACTAATTCTGAAATATGTTACAGTGTATAACAAATCTGTCATGAGGAAAGACCTTAAGACTAATTCTGAAATATGGTACAGTGTATAACAAATCTGTCATGAGGAAAGACCTTAAGACTAATTCTGAAATATGGTACAGTGTATAACAAATGTCATGAGGAAAGACCTTAAGACTAATTCTGAAATATGGTACAGTGTATAACAAATCTGTCATGAGGAAAGACCTTAAGACTAATTCTGAAATATGGTACAGTGTATAACAAATGTCATGAGGAAACACCTTAAGACTCATTCTGAAATATGGTACAGTGTATAACAAATTTGTCATGAGGAAAGACCTTAAGACTAATTCTAAAATATGGTACAGTGTATAACAAATCTGTCATGAGGAAAGACCATAAGACTAATTCTGAAATATGGTACAGTGTATAACAAATGTCATGAGGAAAGAGTTAACGGTGTATAACAAATTTGTCATGGGAAAAGGATCTCCCTACGCACTTTCTTTGTTTATTCATAAAACACAATGCCCTTGAAAATGCCCGTGGGTCACATTGACCTGTCGGGATTATCGTCCATTCATATTTCTCTTTGTCTTTTACTTGCTTACCTGGCAGGCAGTACTTTGCGGTAATTTCCAACATAGGTTCTTATTGATGCTATGCGTTTAGATGAAATACTCACAACATCCGCCAGTCAGATATTCCGTACCAAGACAAAAAACTGTGACTTTAAACGTTAAATAATCTGATACAATTTAGTGAGAACTACAAAAATGGCTTACGAAAAGCAACAAAGAGCTGAGCAACGTCAATTTCGTTCTATCTATAGATCTTCTCCTCCTGGACTCCAGCTGTTCTTTATCAGGCCATGTACTCATACGGCCACTATTGAATTTTTTTTTTTTTTTTTGCCTGTGGTCATGATTCAGTATTTCTTGCTCCCTCCATTATTGGTCAAGTATATCTATTATAAAAAAATAATAGGGTTGGGGATCAACATTTCTCCGAACAGACGAATCTAAAAATTATAAGACTATCTTTTACAGAATGATAAAAACCAAATGCGTTGCCTTTAAAAGAGGTGGAAAGATCGGGATGATGGACAGGTGGTTTTATAGAGACAAATTATTAGAAACAGTAGGGCAATTCAAATATCTGGGGTTTATGTTTGGTAGTAGTGGAAGATTTACGAAAGGAATACAGAACCTTGTAGACCTAGGTCGTAGAGCAATGTTTAACTTATATTCTCTGCTCCACCAATATCAGGAATTTTCACCTTCCACCCAACTCCATCTGTTTAATACTCTAATATCACCAATACTTAATTATTCGTGCGAAATATGGGGCTATTGTGAAGCGGTAAAAATGGAACAAATGCATTTAGGATTCTTAAAATCCATACTGGGGGTAAGGAAATCTACACCGTCAGCTTTCGTATATCATGAATTAAAAGTATTCCCATTAACCAATCAGCGATTAATAAGAGTAATTAAATACTGGTTTAAAATTTTAAAACTACAAGAAAACAATCCAGTCAAGATAATTTATAATAAATTATTAACACAGGCTACAGAGCATATCTCTTGTACTAACTGGGTAACTTTGCTAAGAGGAATGTTGTGTAAATATGGTTTTGGATACGTTTGGGTTAATCAATACGTTGAAAATGAGAATATGTTTTTACATACTTTCAGTCAACGCCTGAGCGATATTTTTTTACAAAAATGTAAAGAGGAGATAAGATCAACTAGCGATCATAAATTTTATAAACATTTGGACAATGACAATTCTGTACGCTATATATTCGAGATTAAAGAAAAAGTAATTCGATTCGCCATTACAAAAATTAGATTAGGTTCTCATAATTTTATGTGCGAAAGGGGGAGATGGCAGAGACCAAAAATTGATTTTCCTTCTAGGCTCTGTATAAATTGTAACTCAATTGAAGATGAGTACCACATAATCTGTGAATGCAGACGGTATAACTATTTCAGAGGAAAATATTTACCAAAGTATTTAATTGAAAAGCCCAATATGTACAAGTTTATACAATTTGTAAATAACTCCACAGGGACAGAATCGCGAAGATTTGGAATTTTTTGTCGAAAACTTTTGATCGAATATGAAAAAAATGTTAGTTAGGCACCTGGTATTACTGGAGAATTAAAATACATTTGATTTTTTTTTTTTCTTCATTGTGGTATGCATTAATGTATAAGATTATGACATATATTATTTGAATATTTAGTCTATTAGCCATAATTGAATCCTTTGAATTAACTTTTTTCTCACTGTTTGTTGTACATGTGATTTCGTAGATCAGTGTGTGTGTGTGGGTGTATGTGTGTGTATGTATGTGTGTGTGTATGTATGTGTGTGTGTATTTGTGTGGGTGGGTGCATATGTGTGTAGGAAGGGCGTGTGTGATTGTCAGTCATTATAATCGAGCATGTCTTGAGCTTGACACGCATATGAGAGATATATTAAATTAATGTATATATGTATAATTCTTATTTTTCGCTACTTGTAATGTATGAGTATCTTGTGACATTAGATAATGATTGGTAATCAATGAAGATCATCGTCACTACCGTTGTTGTTGACATCATTTGTATTGTCTGTTGATATTGATTTTCACTCTCACTGTGCATTGTTATTATTGCTATTTTTATTATGATAATGATAACGATGGTGGTAGTGATGGTGATGATGGTAGTAACGGTGGTGATAGCGTTAATGATATTATTGATTCTGTTATTATTATTGTTATTGTTGCTATTATTAGCATTATTATTAGTGGTAATAGTGGTGGTGCTAGTGGAAGTGGTGGTAGTAGTGGTGGTGGTAGTAGTAATAGCAACGGTAGTGGTAGTAGTAGTGGTAGTAGTGGCAGTAGTAGTAGTAGTAGTAGTAGTAGTAGTAGTAGTAGTAGTAGTAGTAGTAGTAGTAGTAGTAGTAGTAGTAGTAGTAGTAGTAGTGGTGGTGGTGTTAGAAGTAGTAGCAGTAGTAGTAGTAGCAGCAGCAGTCGTGGTAGCGAAAGCAGGGGGGGGGGGGTGTAGTAGTAGTGGTAGTAGTAGTAGTGATAGTGATAGCAGGGGGGGGGGGGGGGGTTAGTAGTAGTAGTAGTAGTAGTAGTAGTAGTAGTAGTAGTAGTAGTAGTAGTAGTAGTAGTAGTAGTAGTAGTAGTAGTAGTAGAAGTAGTAATAGTCGTAGTAGTAGTGGTGGTAGTAGTGTTGGTAGTGGTAGCAGTAGTGATGGTAGTAGTGGTTGTGGTAGTAGTTGTAGATGTAGTAGACGTAATAGTAGTGGTGGCTGTAGTGGTGTTAGTAGTAGTAGTGGTGGTGGTAGTAGTAGTAGTAGTAGTAGTAGTAGTAGATGTACTGGTGGTAGCAGTTGTGGTAGTAGTTGTAGCGGCTGTAAGAATATTTCATGGTTATATAAATCTTATGTAAACAAATCTCATTGTACAGTGTAAAAAAATCATTGTCGTCATGTCATATCTTATGTTGATCAATAAGACGTGAATCATTTGAGTTGTACCAAGGTCTAAAAATCTATTAAATAACTAAACTATTAATTAAATCTTTAATTGATTTTACATAATTATTACCACCATTATAATTATCATTATTTTTATTATCATTATTATTATTATTATTATTATTATTATTATTATTATTATTATTATTATTATTATTATTATTATTATCATTATTATTATTATTATTATTATTATTATTATTATTATTATTATTATTATTATTATTATTATTATTGTCATTGTTATTATTATTATTATTATTATTATTATTATTATTATTATTATTATTATTATTATTATTATTATTATTACTGTTATTATCATTATTATATTCGTTGTTTGCCTTGCTTTATTATTGATTTTACTTATTTGATTTGTTGAAAAAATATATTCTTGTATGAGTTACATTGGCAATTGCCTAAAATAAACGTTTTTGAACTTGAACTTGATATATGAGTAACTTGCGAACCTTGTTTTTATTTCAGGCTAATTCTATCATCCGCTGACTCAATACGAAGAAAATATGCGAGGTTGTAATACTCAAACCCATGGCCGACTAGAGTAATATAGTTACGTCATGTTCAGACCTTTTTGACGTTTGACTTTCATTGCGAGAATAATTGATTGTATGCAATTCTAGCATATCCACAACAAAAATTAATGACGTATTTTTAAATCTCTCTTGATACTATCAAGTTATGATAATCTTTCTAATCTAATCTATTTAAAAATAGGGTTGGGGATCAACATTGCTCCGTAAAGTCAATGTTAATTTTTTTTTCATCGGCAAATCTAAAAATAGAATACAGTAGTATAATAAGCATAATGGATGAAGACAGCCTCTTCCTAATAACGTTTAATCTAAAAATAAAATACAGTATTATAATAAGCATAACGGATGAAGACAGCCTCTTCCTAATAACTTTTAATCTAAAAATAGAATACAGTATTATTATAAGCATAATGGATGACGACAGCCTCTTCCTAATAACTTTTAGTTCTCCGCACATGCGGGTCCTCCACTAGTTTGTTAAACAGAATTCAAGGTTTTTGCGCATGCGATTCCATCAGCAAACTGTTCGACAGCTGAATAACTCTCACATTAAAATGATACTTTCTTATATCTATTCTTGCTCTTTTACCACAAGACAATCACAGGGGTTAGAGTTCAAAGGCCGTTCATAACGGTTTTAATGTAGTAGTCATTCAGGCCTCTCCCTCAATAAACTGCAATAAATTGTGGCGGATTTCACCTCCTGTACTATAAGTGACATTTGATCAATTCAATGATATATAAATTATTATATTATGATATATTATTTTACTATGTACGTATTATATAAATCAACCAGAAATTTCTTCTCTTATGGTTTGGGGATTGATCACGATTTATAAAAGGAACGAAATTGACGTCACTCAGCTCTTTGTTATTGTTTTCAGTCCGCCATTTTTATAATTAGTTCTTACTAAAGTTAGAATATAAACGTTTATGGTTACAAATAATTTTGTACGTTGGTGCGTTATATCCGGCTGGCGGATGTTGTGAGTATTTTGGCTAAACATAGAACACTAATAGCTTATACAATAGCAAGTAAAATGTCCTTCATCACTAGGCACTGGGTCTATACATTTTGTTACTTATATGATAATATTTGAAACCTGGCGCTTATGGTGGTGAATAAAATCATGGAGGAAATCTCACCAAATGGACGGTTTGATGGACACGTTCCCCCCATTGGTTTGATGGACATGTTCGCCTATTGGTTTGATGGACATGTTCCCCCATTGGTTTGATGGACACGTTCCCCCCATTGGTTGGATGGACACGTTCCCCCATTGGTTTGATGGACATGTTCCCCCATTGGTTGGATGGACACGTTCCCCCATTGGTTTGATGGACACGTTCCCCCATTGGTTTGATGGACATGTTCCCCCATTGGTTGGATGGACACGTTCCCCCATTCGTTTGATGGACACGTTCTCCCCATTGGTTTGATGGACACGTTCCCCCATTGGTTTGATGGACACGTTCCCCTATTGGTTTGATGGACACGCCCCCCCCCCCCCCCTGGTTTGATGGACATGGTCCCCTATGGGTTTGATGGACACATTCCCCCATAGGTTTGATGGACATGTTCTCCCCATTGGTTTGATGGATACGTTCCCCTATTGGTTTGATGGACACGTTCCCCCATTGGTTTGATGGATACGTTCCCCTATTGGTTTGATGGACACGTTCCCCCATTGGTTTGATGGATACGTTCCCCTATTGGTTTGATGGACACGTTCCCCCATTGGTTTGAGGGACACGTTCCCCCATTGTTTTTTGGACACGTTCCCCCCATTGGTTTGATAGACACATTCCCCCATAGGTTTGATGGACACGTTCCCCCATTGGTTTGATGGACACGTTCCCCTATTGGTTTGATGGACAGGTTCCCCCATTGGTTTGATGGACACGTTCCCCTATTGGTTTGATGGACACGTTCCCCCATTGGTTTGATGGACACGTTCCCCTATTGGTTTGATGGACACGTTCCCCAATTGGTTTGAGGGACACGTTCCCCCATTGGTTTGATGGACACGTTCCCCCCATTGGTTTGATGGACACGTTCCCCCCATTTATCGCATAAAACGGGACGGCGCAAGCGCGGCCCAGCGGTACGATTATTGCTTCATACCCGAAAGGTACCGAGTTCGATCACCTGCCGCTGCGCTGTGTGGCTTTGAGCAATCACTTCACCCTAGCTCAATTTGCTGTGCTGCACTGCGGCTGACGCCTGGTTTATTTCAGTCTTCGCTTGGAATAGACTCTAAAGTTGAATTTCCCCTATGGGATGAATAAAGGGAATTTTCTGTTTATTTGCTCGTTTTAAACTAAAGAGGATTCATATGGTGACAGAAAAATGGACTCGAATTAATAACAAGAAATGAAGTGAGTAAAAAAGTGCCAGAAGACAACAGAGAATAAAAAATTCACGGTGGCGACGGGGGCTCGAGCCCGCGACCTTACTGGTACTACAACTCCACCTGGAAGAGGGGATCGTGTCTCTCCTGTGTGAACTATCCACGACCCCAACTCCGTACCAATAAGATCGTGGATTCGAGCCCAAATCGCCGCCGTGGAGTTGTATTCTCTGTTGTCTTCTGGCACTTTCCTACTCACTTCATTTCTTGTTATCATCAACATAAGTGGCTGCTCCGGACCGATCCCTTTGTACAATAATGTGGACCGATCCATTTGTACAATAATGTGGACCGATCCATTTGTACATGTGGACCGATCCCTTTGTACAATAATGTGGACCATCCATTTGTAAAATAATGTGGACCGATCCATTTGTACATGTGAACCGATCCATTTGTACAACAATGTGGACCGATCCATTTGCACAATAATGTGGACCGATCCATTTGTACATGGGGACCGATCCCTTTGTACAACAATGTGGACCGATCCATTTGTATAATAATGTGGACCGATCCATTTGTAAAATAATGTGGACCGATCCATTTGTACAATAATGTGGACCGATTTGTACAATAATGTGGACCGATCCATTTGTACATGTGGACCGATCCATTTGTACAATAATGTGGACAGATCCATTTGTACAACAATGTGGACTGATCCATTTGTACAATAATGTGGACCTATCAATTTGTACAATAATGTGGACCGATCCCTTTGTACAACAATGTGGACCTAACAATTTGTACAATAATATTGACCCATTAATTTGTACAATAATGTGGACCGATCCATTTATACAATGATGTGGACCCATTTATTTGTACAATAATGTGGACCAATCCATATAATGTGGACCGATCCATTTATACAATGATGTGGACGCATTAATTTGTACAATAATATGGGCCGATCAATTTGTGCACAAAAGTTTGTGAATTGTTCTTGCAATATTGATTCTCTATTACTTGTCAATATTATTACTAATTCCCTATTACGTATCAGTTGTCATTATTATTTATTTCTTATTACTCGTAATTTATCAGTATCTGGTCTAGTGCAATGACACTCAGTTTCATTTACCTCGACCCAGGGTTCGAGCCTCGCTTGGCGCAGATTTGAGTCCTTGTAAAATGAGTACCTGGTCGGTAACAGCATTGTCTCTGTCGGAAAAAAAAAATTTGTTATATTCCTTAACAAGCGTCATGTCTTGTTCTACATGTTACGTGTTGCTGTTGGTCAGGGTGCCTTTTGTAAAGCGCTTTGAGCATGTTTAGTGGATATTGCGCTTTATAAAACAAAAACAAAAGCTGCAGCTCAAGCTTTGAAATGGAGACGGTGAGAATTGTACAGGATGACTGAAATGGAGACGGTGAGAATTGGACAGGATGACTGAAATGGAGACGGTGAGAATTGGACAGGATGATTGAAATGGAGACGGTGAGAATTGTACAGGATGATTGAAATGGAGACGGTGAGAATTGGACAGGATGATTGAAATGGAGACGGTGAGAATTGTACAGGATGATTGAAATGGAGACGGTGAGAATTGGACAGGATGATTGAAATGGAGACGGTGAGAATTGTACAGGATGATTGAAATGGAGACGGTGAGAATTGTACAAGATGATTGAACCAAAATGACAAGTGGAGATAATTTAGCCTGATATAAAAAGGAAAAGTTTATTGACAGATAAAAAAGGCTATTTGATACAAAATTGTTATAATAACCTAAAGCAATTGCATGAATTGGGGGGAAAATGTCTAACTTTGTAGACATGTGCCACCAGACGGCAGCACTATAAATAGAATATTTATAAATATTACACAGCAATTGGTTTCCTACATCATGACAACAAAATAAACGTGAAAATGATATTTAAAAAAACCCCAGTGACACAGGGTCTAGAATCTCAAATAATAATATGTGACATAACACACACTACACAAATCAAACATAATAAACACTTACAATTGCAAATAACGCACAAATACACACACACAAATGGGCAAAGAAGACCTGGGTTTGACGCAGGGTCTAACACATCAAATAACTCAAGCGTGTTTGGTTGATTGGTAGCATTAGTCCTTTATAGCCATAGACCTAAACGGACAATAGAAATTGCTTGCTAGCCTTTGGAAAAGACGCTAGTCTAGTCTATTGCAAAGTACTTTCCACCAGATCTAAGCGAGACCCAGCTACCCAATCACTGATGGGTGGAGAGGGGGTCAGAGAAAAATCTCGACTTCACCCGCAATCAATCTCAGTCCCTTGGCATATGAAGAGAGTGCTCAACCAGCTGAGCCATTGATTGGTGATAGACTATGCTATGAATGTGTAGACATAACATGAGGTCCACTAACCACACGCTCATACACAAAAAATAAACAAATGAATTTTTAAAAAACCAACAAAAAACTTTTCATCGGCACTTTCTAACCAGCGGGCTATAACCTCTATAGAAACGTGAACTCGTCCATATTACAATCTGCGTTTCAAAACCGTATTAGGTTCTATAAGTTACTCTCGGCCCAAACCTGGTGCACTATTCATATCAAACTGTTAATCAAGCGCATGGATATGAAATTTAAACCTTAAATTTCACCAACCACACTCACACGACGTGAAAACAGTGACACATAAAACCATCTATCATTGATATATTACCCAACACTCTTGACCACATCACGTGACATCACATGCCTACATCAAATGTGACATCACATGCCTACATCAAACGTGACATCACATGTCTACATCAAATGTGACATCACATGTCCACAATAAAAGTGACATCACATTCCTACATCAAATGTGACATCACATGTCCACAATAAAAGTGACATCACATGCCTACATCAAATGTGACATCACATGCCTACATCAAACGTGACATCACATGCCTACATCAAATGTGACATCACATGTCCACAATAAAAGTGACATCACATGCCTACATCAAATGTGACATCACATGCCTACATCAAACGTGACATCACATGCCTACTTCAAATGCGACACCAAATGCCTACATTAAATGGGACATCACATGTGATATGCCATGCCTACATCATACGTGACATCACATACCTACATCAACCACTTCTCTCCAATTCAAATCCATCAGTAAAGTCCACACAATAACGACTCTGCCAACAAATTCCCTCCACCTACTACTTTCCATTCTAAACAAACAATTTCTAAAAATAAATTATAGATCATGCAATTAATTCATAACAAAATAGAACCAAATAATTTCTGATTAAATCAAGACTTGCGAAAAGTGTTGTATTCAGAGCTAGAGGGTCATAATCTGGTTTTCAAAATAAACAAACAAACAAACAGACAAACAAACTATGTCATTTCAATATCATGTACCTCTTGATACTTTCAAACAGATTTTTATTTTAAATGCAAAAACCATTTAAAAAAAAAATTAAAATGACAACATTCAAAGAGATAAAAATACATTCAAATGGACAATACAAAGACAACATTCAACATTAAAATGGACAATACAAAGACAACGTTCAACACTCAAATGGACAATACAAAGACAACGTTCAACACTCAAATGGACAATACAAAGACATTTTTCAACACTCAAATGGACAATACAAAGACAGCATTCAACACTCAAATGGACAATACAAAGACAACATTCAACACTCAAATGGACAATACAAAGACAACATTCAACACTCAAATGGACAATACAAAGACAACATTCAACACTCAAATGGACAATACAAATACAACATTCAACACTCAAATGGACAATACAAAGATAAAGTTCAAACAGACAAAAATACATTTAAACGGATAAAAAAAACCATATTCAAACAGACAACACGCAGACACGGCTAAATCCATTATTCTAATCGTTTATATATCATTATGTACAATAAAAATAAAACATTGGAAAAGAGGAAAAAAAAAATAAATTTAAATCTGAAATTGTGAATGAAGGGTGAAGGTCAAACCATTCCCGACATCCCGACAATTTTTTGAGCTGATTCTTTTTTCCCCCTGATTTTTATCGATTTGTTTATTCTGCCAGTTTATTCTTGACACCTTGCAAAGATTTCTACATCCAATATAAATCCGAGACAGTCTAGAATAGAAATAAGGTCATCCCGAGGCCTACCATCACACCATTTACAACAACCATTCAATAGGCCGTATAAACAGTCATAGACGAAAATCAATATAACAGCTTCAAAGAAAAAAAAAAATAGAACAAATGACCAGACACGGCACATTTCTGTCTCAAAACCCTTCTTCAAACAGAAACATAAAACAATGAAAACATAAATACGATACTAAAAAACCAGATCAATTATGTATTCATGTTTTCATTGGGGTTTTCTTGTTGTTGTCATGTTGTTGGCTGAAGAAGGGTTTTGAGCCTGAAATGTTCCGTGTTTGGTATTTTGTTCTTTTTTTTTAAGCTGTTCTATTCATTGTTGTGTTTTAGTTTTTACAATCCACAGCCTGTACCAGTTTCTAGCAGCTTAGCATCAGTTTAAAAAGGCACTGGTGGGTGATTGTGTCACCCTATCCAATTGGGATTTGACGACTGTTCTGTGCCCAGTTCTGTACTCTTCAAACATGGAAGTAAAAAATGGAGTAAAACAATGGAACTGTGTTTTCCGTCCACCGTGGCCTCCAGGCCAGTGAGCGATGTGAAAAGTGACCAAATAGAGCCTTACCCGGGCAAACAATGCTAAAAGTCTGATCTCCTTGGACAACTCATCGGTTTTGATAATCACAAAAATTCTAACGGACTAGGAAAAATTAATAGATATAAATGTTAATTTAAAATTGATTGTAGAAACATTATTCTCTGTGTGGTGTGGCCAATTTTGGCTAAATTGGCCAGGAAATTTGGAAGCCACGGTAAGAATCTCATCGATAATTGATATATTGGTATCGAGAATTGAAATCTATTTCAAGCGCCCGATTTCAAACAACTCTCAATCAAGATTTTCTGAGAGTAAATAAAATGCTGTAAATGATATTATTAAGCCGTCAAATTGCCATAAATATTGTACCTGCCCATTTCTGATGAAGCCTATAAGAGGCTCAGTATCAATGTCGTCAGTATCGATTTAGGTAAGTATAGACGATATTTGGTCCTTTTTTAATATTTTTATTCCGGTGGACTGAATACACAGTTCCTAAAAGAATAAACAAGAGCTCCGGACAATCATGAAGGTGAAGGTGAGCACTCAAAAGGCAGTGTGTCATAAAGCATTTAGAGAAACATCCACTTTGAATGATAAAAAGGCAGCCATTTTTCCACATTGACATCAACCCAAAAGAAATTCATGAAATTCATTGATGGATCAAAATGCTGATGACTATAAAAAAGTATTTTGAAAAATATAAAAATGTCAATCCTTCCAAAATCGGCTTTCACTCATTCATTAATTTCAATGATAGAAATGTCGTTTTGAAACATTACAAAAACCAGGCAGTGATCAGAAAATTAAAGCCATAATTATTTTCTACCGATAACCAATAGTAGCATTTTGAATACGATTTATGGTGAAGGATCGTATCAGGCAATGAAGTTATAAATAATATGTAGAAGTAAAAAGACAAGAGCACTTAGGCAATGTCAACATGATAGAAAACTTGTAAAAACATTTTATTTGTATAGCAAAGTCTTTATAATAATTCTATAAAATAGGCACCAAAGTCAAATAATAAATATAAAAGGAGATAAGGAATAGGGCAGACAGATTTCTCTCACACACTCTCTCTCTCTCTGCATCGACATTCCACTAGTCACTATTCACTACACATGACACATGACACACGACACGGACTACAACACATCATGTGTCTTATCTCACTAATTAAAGCTACAGAATTATAAAATCACACACATAACATTTTTGGTATCGTTTCAAGTTGCTGTCTTAAAATTTCAAATTAAAATCAAAGAAAATAAAACCCAATACAAATCCAAACCCTACAGGCCAAAATTCTGTTTGTCTTTGGTTGTCTTCAGTAGTCTACAATTATCAGGCAGGGACCGGAGTCCATGTTTAGAAAGAAAAAATGATTAAAGATGTAATTTTTTCCCTAACAATAAAATGTAACCAATCACCCCCCTCCCACCCCACACATCGTACCATTATGTCTCCCCCCCCCCCCACACACACATCATACCATTATGTCCCCCCCACAAACATCATACCATTATGCCTATCTGAATACGTGTGGATGACGCGGTGCCAGATAAAGCAAGAAAGAAAAATTCAAGAAAAAGAAACACATCAAAAAAATCAATCGTCCTGGCAGACCTCCTGACCACCGGTCAGACGTGCTACCATTGCTATGCTAGCATCTGAGGTGTGAACAGACGTGCTACCGTTGCTATGCTAGCGTCTGAGGTGTGAACAGACGTGCTACCGTTGCTATGCTAGCGTCTGAGGTGTGAACAGACGTGCTACCGTTGCTATGCTAGCGTCTGAGGTGTGAACCCCCCCCCCCCACAGGCAATGAAAACGGATTAATTGAGATGGTATTTCTTTTTCCTTGTATTTTTCTTTCTTGCATTGTCTGGCACTGTCTCTCTGACACGTGTTCAGATCTTTATCTGACATCGGCGTCTGCTCCCTAATTTCTCAATATGCTTTTGCCAGATTGATTTACATTGTGGAAATCCAATTTATAGCCAGAAACATCACACCTGTGCTAAATGTACACACCTGTGCTAAATGTGCACACCTGTGCTAAATGTACACACCTGTACTAAACATATTTTGTTTCAGACTTGTAAAAGAACGTGAATTTTAAAGGAGATACAAAGTCAAATGTGACGCCCGTCATCTCAATGCTGAATCCACTTGTCATCATCGTCTGTCCCGTCATGACACCAGACAGATGTGCTAGGTCAAGGATAAATCAAAAACTCAACCAGGATAAACACAGAGAAAAGAAATCTTCAACAGATTTACCTCCATTCGGTTCTACCATGGCATCAATTTTGTTTATCATTTAAAATGTCCATTTACCAGTAGATTAATTGGTTTAGATTCCAAAAACACAAACATTTAAAATGTCCATTTACCATTAGATTCATTGTTTTAGATTCCAAAAACACAAACTTTTAAAATGTCCATTTACCATTAGATTCATTGGTTTAGATTCCAAAAACACAAACATTTAAAATGTCCATTTACCATTAGATTCATTGGTTTAGATTCCAAAAACACAAACATTTAAAATGTCCATTTACCATTAGATTCATTGGTTTAGATTCCAAAAACACAAACCCTAACATTTTTCATAAATCACAGATTACTCTCAAATTAGAAGTAAAAGCGCAATGAAAATTCTGCAAAAGACTTTGAACCTTGCCAATGCCACCTACCAATTGATAGATTTAAAACATTTTCTTGGACATGGTGTCAACATATTTACATGCTTGTCAGTTCCATTCCTGGCAGACGATGTCAACACATTTCCCAGCAAACTTTCACTAGCATATGGCCATTTATAGTCAACCATCAACTGGGAAAAGGATTGAACAAAAATAAATAGAACGGCTTCAAAACATACAAAACACATCACTGGCCATCTCCCGATCAAGCCATTCAACAAAACGTGTCAAATACTTTTTAGCCACCTGACTGGATTTTAAGTGATTCATGCTTGTGAATGGCTGAAAAATGGTTTTGAGCCTGAAATGTTCCTTGTTTGGTATTTTAATCTTTTTCAAAGCGGTTATATTTATTTCTGTTCATTATTTTTTACAGTCTACAGCTTAGGATTACTTTACCTTTCACTGGGGTAATTTTCTTAAAGGGTAATTTTCTTAATGGGTAACTTTGTCTCTTTCACTTTGGACCAATCAGAATAATTTAGTTTGGTGCCAATTATTTCCTTTGTAAAAAGTCCAGTCTTTTAACCCAGAAAATAACTACAACAAAACTGAGATGATTCCAAATGCTTCAAATTCATAGAGTCAAAGTTGCCCATCCGGACTCAATTACCTCCCTTTGATGGGACTAGCACACATTGTTAGTACATTTAGCTGCACATAAACACAGGATGTCCACACGTTTACCAGCAGGCCACGCCCATCTCAGACATATTTACTCCAATCACAAATAACCAGCATCCCTACAGGACTGACAACACTTGACAGCAAACATCCTAAATCCACACAATCTCCCTGCCACTATCAGGCTGCACTTGGTTCTCCTCATTGTGTCTTCACATTTGTTGTTGGGGCCTGGAGGAAAGGAAAACACATTGACAGGAAGTTATCTATCAAAGGATGAAACAAACTGGTTTGTTTGTTTGTTTTTAAGGGTTTTACGGCGCGTGCAACACATAAAGGTCATGTCAGCACCAGTAAAAAGGAGGAAATTTAATAAGAAAAAAATAAAATTAATCAAGATTCACGATTTAAAACTACACAAGAATAAGTAAGACAAAGGGGAATCAGATCAAATATGGAGTAGATGTAGATTTCAAGAGCACACTATTACTATCAGTGTAAGCAGTTTGAGATCACCTAAAAGTCGCAACCAGACACAGGCACAGGATCCAACTAGGAGGCCACATTCAAATGCTTACGTTATACATTCAAAACAACATATATAATAATACAAGAGAGAGAGAGAGAGAGAGAGAGAGAGAGAGAGAGAGAGAGAGAGAGAGAGAGAGAGAGAGAGAGAGAGAGAGAGAGAGAGAGAGAGAGAGAGAGAGAGAGAGAGAGAGAGAGAGAGAGAGAGAGAGAGAGAGAGAGGTTTAACAACAACAAAAATATCATCTCCCAACATTTTAACTTTAAATTTAACTGCTTTCCTCTCAGCCAAGGACTCTGACTAGGAGAAGGACAAAACCAAGTAATCTCATTCCACGACAATGACAAAGAGCAAGTTGGAAAACAGATATAGGGGTATAAAATACACAGTAAGTGACCTCCCTGCCCACCATGGGAGGTCAGGAACTCCACCCAAAAAAAAAAAAAGAAAAAAAGTGAGCTTTTATATAGCTCATTATCCACTAAACATGCTCAAAGTGCTTTACAAAGGGTCCCTGACCAGCAGCAACCCGTAACATATAGAACAACAAATGAAGCCTGTTAGGCACTATTTAGCAATGACTATCCCGCACAAATCTTTGGGCCTCTTTTTCGCTCACGAAGTGCCCGAATTCGCGTCAAAATATGGGACGAAGCCGTTTCGTATATGCTATTTTAAAAAATTAATTACGACGCTGTTTATCGATGAATATGACTGAAAGTTGGCACACAGTTAGAAAAAAGGTCATTTTAGATTATGTCAAGCGACAAAACTCGTGCGATTACCAGAAGACCGTTAAAAATAGATTTTTACTCTTTGGAGTAAAATATTTCTAAAACTACCGGGCGTGGAGGTTTTGTCGCTGACAAGGTAATACATGAACATTTCTTCTTTTTGGTTGTAAAATTTCATATGAATATGACGAGTACTTTTCCTGTATCTTACAAAACACCATCCTAATTTGCTCTTCAAGTTTCAATCTTTTAATCCATTTATTACGCAAGATACAACCAAAGGTCGAAAAAAAATGCCGAAAAAGCGTCCCATATTTTCGCGTTTTTTTCCTCTTTGCGGGTCATCCAAATAAATGACACCTTTGAAACTGCATAACTTGTTTATTTATGAATGGATTTTCAAAATTCAAAAACATTTTTACTCAGTGGAGATAGGGCTTTGATTTTAGACAAAAATTTTCCTCAAAAAGAGAAAACAACATTTTTCATAGTCATTGCTACACTATTACAATTTTTTTCAGACAGAGACAATGCTATTATTGGCCAGGTACTCATTTTACACCTGAGTACAGTGAGAGAATTTGAGGAAAAAGTCTTTTCCAAAGACCCAACTAGGCGCCAAGAGAGGCTCTAACCCAGGACACTCCGATCTGAAAGCGAGTGTCATACCACTAGGCCACAGAGCTGAACCCAGGCAAACAAACTGTAAGGAGAAACAATTCGATGATATCAATTTGATGATAACAATTCGACGATATCAATTTGATGATAACAATTCGACGATATCAATTCGATGATATCAATTCGAGATGATATCCATTTGATGATAACAATTCGACGATATCAATTCGATGATATCAATTCGATGATAACAATTCGATGATATCAATTCGATGATATCAATTCAATGATATCAATTCGATGATATCAATTCGATGATAACAATTCGATGATATCAATTCGATGATATCAATTCAATGATATCAATTCGATGATAGCAATTCGATGATATCAATTTGATAATAACAATTCGATGATATCAATTTGATGATAACTATTCGTTGATATCAATTCGATGATATCAATTTGATGATAACAATTCGATGATATCAATTCGATGATAACAATTTGATGATATCAATTCGATGATATCATTTGTATTTTCTCACGTAGAGAGTATAACCTCAACTGTTTTCCATTTTCTCCAAGGTAATTTGATAATTCCATATTTCACTCGTCGGGCTATGGGGTCTTGTGCTATGACACCCGCTTTCAGATCAAAAGGTCTTGTGTTCGAGCCTCAGTCGACGCATGGTTGAGTCCTAGGAAAAGACTCTTTTCTCACAATCTCACACTCTACTCAAGTGTAAAATGAGTACCTGACCATTAATGTCGTTGACTCTGTCAGAAAATATTGTAATATCGACTAACATTCGTTCTACATGTTACACATTGCTATTGTTTAGGGACGCTTTGTAAAGTGGTTTGAGCACGTTTAATGGATATTGATCTATAAAAGCTCAAAGTTTGTTTGTTTTTTAAAACTTTCAATGACTACCATTTGACATCTGTACGTCAATCACCACAGATGATGATGATGATGATGATGATGATGATGATGATGACGATAATGATGATAAACGTAAGAAGAAGAACAAGACTATGTATATAAATAAATCCTGTCTATTGGCTTGTGGTCGCCGAGTCTCTTTGGCATACTGGTGTTTTGACCAGGCCAACTCTAGTGACTTTCAACAGATCTTTTACTTTTGATCAGATCTAATAGGGAAGAGAAGTCGTCATGTCAAACCCTCCGTTTTTTTGGTTCCTGAATCCTTGAGATGTGTGTGTAACCAGCCCTTTAGAGTACTAATGATTAATACTAATAAAGGTGGCATAACTAATTCAGTAGCAGGATGTGTAGGCAGATTCTAAGGATTACAGGAATTAGAAGAGTGAGGATGGGCCTCACTCTTACAAGGTGTGTATTCAGTCCTCCTGAAGAGAGGTTTTACACTTCCAATGAAATAGAAACCATTTTTTAAAATCAAACGTTCCTTCCCTATTTCAGAGGGAGGCTCAACTATACTATACATAATATCAATATTCTGCATAAACCTGTCGACTTACTCTGTAATTTAATCTGTACCGTCGTGTAGTCGGTCACCGAGCCCATGTCGCTACGGGCCACACATTTGTACACACCGGCATCTTCAATGGACGCTGATCTGACGACCAACTCTCCTCCTCTCACCGACCTCCTGTTCTCGTTGCTAATCTGTCTCCCCTCCTTCTCCCACACTATCCTGGGGGTGGGGAATCCCCTGGCTTTACAGTTGAGACGGATAGTGTCTCCCTCCAGGAATGTGCTGGGATGGCGTTCTATCTCAGCCCAAATCGATTCTGGAGACGAAGATGGAATTGTAAGTGATGCATCAATTCCCCATCAAAATATACTGTGTCCTTTTATCAAACAAAACATGAAAACAATATATATATATATATATATATATATATATTATAATATATATATATATATATATATATATATATATATATATATATATAATATATATATATATATATATAATATTATCTTTTAAATTGATTGGGGGTCCTAATAACTCAGTTGGTAGAGCACTCACTTCACACTCAAAGGGACTGAGATCGATCCCGGGTGCAGTCGAGATTTTTTTCAGACCCCTTGTCCCCCCAGCAGTGAATGGGTAACTGGGTTTATTAGATCTGGCAAAAAGTACTTTGCGATATACTAGTGTCCTTCCCAGAGGGTAGCAAGCAATTGCTTCTGTCTGTCTCACGGTATAGAAACCGAGATAAACTTTGGCTCCAAGCGCCTAATGGCTCTGAAGGACTACTTTTAAATTGAGCAAAGTACCACTAAATGTGCTCAAAGCCCTTTACAAGATGACCCAAGTCAACAGCAACACTGAACATATAGGACAAAACATAATGCATGTGAGTTGGGTGGTGTGAGACAGCATAAGTAAAGAGTCATTTTCAACAACCCCTTGTATTACTTTTCTTGTGAACTTTTCATTGTAAATCTATAATTTTTTTACTAACTCGTTTTCATCCTTTTTAATGGAGCTGATATGACCTAGATGTGTCGCAAGTGTCAGAAAATCCTCAAAACAACAACAACAACAAAAATTAATAAAATAAAAAGAGTCGTCACCTGTAATGGTCAGAGAGATGATTCTTGATATCGGCTGAGAAATTCCATTTTCAGCAACACATTCGTATCGGCCCTTGTCGGCCGGCTGGGCATTTGAAATGATCAGAGTACCATTTCCAAACATCCTGTGTCTTGTTGTTGTCCTCAGGGGTTGGTCATCTCTCCTCCACGACACAGTTGGCCGAGGATTGCCTGGAGACATAAGACATTTATACAGACTGACGTGACGTTAGGATGGTTGTCTGGAGACATAAGACAATTATACAGACTGACGTGACGTTAAGATGGTTGTCTGGAGACATAAGACATTTATACAGAATGACGTGACGTTAGGATGGTTGTCTGGAGACATAAGACAATTATACAGACTAACGTGACGTTAGGATGGTTGTTTGGAGACATAAGACATTTATACAGACTGACGTGACGTTAGGATGGTTGTCTGGAGACATAAGACATTTATACAGACTGACGTGATGTTAGGATGGTTGTCTGGAAACATAAGACATTTATACAGACTGAAGTGACGTTAGGATGGTTGTCTGGAGACATAAGACATTTATACAGACTGAAGTGACGTTAAGATGGTTGTCTGGAGACATAAGACATTTATACAGACTGACGTGACGTTAAGATGGTTGTCTGGAGACATAAGACATTTATACAGACTGAAGTGACGTTAAGATGGTTGTCTGGAGACATAAGACATTTATACAGACTGAAGTGACGTTAAGATAGTTGTCTGGAGACATAAGACATTTATACAGATTGACGTGATGTTAGGATGGTTGTCTGGAGACATAAGACATTTATACAGAATGACGTGACGTTACGATGGTTGTCTTGAGACATAAGACATTTATACAGAATGACGTGACGTTATGATGGTTGTCTGGAGACATAAGACATTTATACAGACTGACGTGACGTTAAGATGGTTGTCTGGAGACATAAGACATTTATACAGACTGACGTGATGTTAAGATGTTTTTCTGGAGACATAAGACATTTATACAGACTGACGTGGTGCTAGGATGGTTGTCTGGAGACATAAGACATTTATACAGAATGACGTGGTGCTAGGATGGTTGTCTGGAGACATAAGACATTTATACAGAATGACGTGACGTTAAGATGGTTGTCTGGAGACATAAGACATTTATACAGAATGACGTGGTGCTAGGATGGTTGTCTGGAGACATAAGACATTTATACAGAATGACGTGACGTTAAGATGGTTGTCTGGAGACATAAGACATTTATACAGAATGACGTGGTGCTAGGATGGTTGTCTGGAGACATAAGACATTTATACAGAATGACGTGGTGCTAGACTCTCAGCAATACAAAACCTCAACTTGGACCATTGGGGTCATTGACAAAATCTGTGACAATGAACATGAAATTCTAGCTCGAGTATCTGATGATAAGACATTTATACAGACTGAAGTGACGTTAAGATGGTTGTCTGGAGACATAAGACATTTATACAGACTGAAGTGACGTTACGATGGTTGTCTTGAGACATAAGACATTTATACAGAATGACGTGACGTTATGATGGTTGTCTGGAGACATAAGACATTTATACAGACTGACGTGACGTTAAGATGGTTGCCTGTAGACATAAGACATTTATACAGACTGACGTGACGTTAAGATGGTTGTCTGGAGACATAAGACATTTATACAGAATGACGTGGTGCTAGGATGGTTGTCTGGAGACATAAGACATTTATACAGACTGACGTGATGTTAAGATGTTTTTCTGGAGACATAAGACATTTATACAGACTGACATGGTGCTAGGATGATTGTCTGGAGACATAAGACATTTATACAGAATGACGTGGTGCTAGGATGGTTGTCTGGAGACATAAGACATTTATACAGAATGATGTGACGTTAAGATGGTTGTCTGGAGACATAAGACATTTATACAGAATGACGTGGTGCTAGGATGGTTGTCTGGAGACATAAGACATTTATACAGAATGACGTGGTGCTAGGATGGTTGTCTGGAGACATAAGACATTTATACAGAATGATGTGACGTTAAGATGGTTGTCTGGAGACATAAGACATTTATACAGAATGACGTGGTGCTAGGATGGTTGTCTGGAGACATAAGACATTTATACAGAATGACGTGACGTTAAGATGGTTGTCTGGAGACATAAGACATTTATACAGAATGACGTGGTGCTAGGATGGTTGTCTGGAGACATAAGACATTTATACAGAATGACGTGGTGCTAGACTCTCAGCAATACAAAACCTCAACTTGGACCATTGGGGTCATTGACAAAATCTGTGACAATGAACATGAAATTCTAGCTCGAGTATCTGATGATAAGACATTTATACAGACTGAAGTGACGTTAAGATGGTTGTCTGGAGACATAAGACATTTATACAGAATGACGTGACGTTACGATGGTTGTCTTGAGACATATGACATTTATACAGAATGACGTGACGTTATGATGGTTGTCTGGAGACATAAGACATTTATACAGACTGACGTGACGTTAAATGGTTGCCTGTAGACATAAGACATTTATACAGACTGACGTGACGTTAAGATGGTTGTCTGGAGACATAAGACATTTATACAGAATGACGTGGTGCTAGGATGGTTGTCTGGAGACATAAGACATTTATACAGACTGACGTGATGTTAAGATGTTTTTCTGGAGACATAAGACATTTATACAGACTGACATGGTGCTAGGATGATTGTCTGGAGACATAAGACATTTATACAGAATGACGTGGTGCTAGGATGGTTGTCTGGAGACATAAGACATTTATACAGAATGATGTGACGTTAAGATGGTTGTCTGGAGACATAAGACATTTATACAGAATGACGTGGTGCTAGGATGGTTGTCTGGAGACATAAGACATTTATACAGAATGACGTGACGTTAAGATGGTTGTCTGGAGACATAAGACATTTATACAGAATGACGTGGTGCTAGGATGGTTGTCTGGAGACATAAGACATTTATACAGAATGACGTGGTGCTAGACTCTCAGCAATACAAAACCTCAACTTGGACCATTGGGGTCATTGACAAAATCTGTGACAATGAACATGAAATTCTAGCTCGAGTATCTGATTTTGAGTAAGGCATTTGACACATATTACCTCATTTGATTCAGGTGCGAATGATTTCTTGGCTACTGATAGTATCGAATAGTAATAGTATTATACGTTAGTTAATACAAAGATGTAAAAAACCTGCTATGAAATGGATATTTTGGTCCATGTAGCCTGGTAGGGAAAGAATACCTTATTGTGAAAGCTCACTAAGCCTAGCATCTGCATCTGGGGTCATTTAAGGAGATAAAAAAGACCTTGCTATGAAATAAAAACAAACAAAAAGAAAAAAAGTGAAAAAACAAACAAACAAAAACCTCACAAAACCCCTGAACCACTTTACTTTTAGGTCTATCTGGGATTTTAAGTTATATATTCATGATTTTAATGTATTTTGTTGTTGGCCGAATAAGAACATCTGTGATTGGTGTTTTGTTCTCTTTTAAAGCTGCTTTATTTTTTGTTTATTCCTTCATCATTAACCACACCTGAATTACAGACCCATCAAACTGACACCAACCTTCATCGTTGACCACACCTGAATTACAGACCCATCAAACTGACACCAACCTTCATCGTTAACCACACCTGAATTACAGACCCATCAAACTGACACCAACCTTCATCGTTGACCACACCTGAATTACAGACCCATCAAACTGACACCAACCTTCATCGTTAACCACACCTGAATTACAGACCCATCAAACTGACACCAACCTTCATCGTTAACCACACCTGAATTACAGACCCATCAAACTGACACCAACTTTCATCGTTAACCACACCTGAATTACAGACCCATCAAACTGACACCAACCTTCATCGTTAACAACACTAGTGGAAGGGAACCTCACCACGCCTCTCGGACAGACATCAGAATGTAAACAATGCCATAATTGGTGTACATAGCGAACTACTATGGAATCTATGGTATGTGTCTAAGTACAATATCCACTGTTCTACCACTTGATCAATAGAACCAACACAGAAAACCAAGTAAATATGAACGTTATTAATATGATTGAGAAAAATTGTGATAACAAGTCACCCATCTGCTGGTATGAAAACAATAACAATGATCAGAGAGAGGTCGATATCATTCATGTTAAAGTTTATAAATAACCAATTATGTTGTCCTAGCATGTGTGAAAGTGTGTCACAAATTCCATGCTTTGATTGGTCAAAAACATTCTGGCTAGTTTATTACTTAACTATACAAATTTAACGTGATTATGTCTTTGAGCAATGACAACGTGATTTTCCTACCTGAGGCCTGGCAGTGCAAGAATCCGTCTTCTCCTGGTCTCAGGTTGATGGACGCAGGACCAGGCACGATGCTCAATGGAACTGAAACAATTGGAGATTTGGATATTTATAATAACTCTCAAGTTCTTTGGATGGTGACGATGATTATAATAATAATAATAATAATAATAATAATAATAATAATAATAATAATAATAATAATAATAATAATAATAATAATAAATATAATAATAACGATGATGATGATTATGATGAAGATAATAATAATAATAATAATAATAATAATAATAATAATAATAATAATAATAATATAATAATAATAATAATAATAATAATAATATTAATAATAATAATAATAATAATAATAATAATAATAATCACAATCATATTTATATATCATTTGAATTTGTTCAATATTACACAATGCTCAAAACGCTTCACAAATATAATATTCCTACATAGATACACATATATACAAACACACACACATACACACACACACACACACGCATGAATGCAAGTACTCACAATGGTATATAATATAACAATTAGTGAAGCATGAGAACAATTTTGTTTGAATGTAATGTGTGAGAAAATTGATTCGGTCTGCTTCATGAGAAGATGTACTTTATATATAAATGATCCAACAAAGTAACGAAGTGGATGATGTTCTACTCGTAATACTTCAAACATTATAGTTATGATTTTTCATGCTATCTTTATTATCATTTGCAAGCTATGAATTAGTGAATGAAAGGTTCGAATATAGTGATCCATGTACCGTAAGTCAGAGTATGGAGGCCACCATGTTGTTTTGACGAACAATTGGAAGAGGGGAATCAAGAGGGATGTATGTGATTTTACTTACGTCTTGCGTTTCTTGTTTCAGATTGTTTGTTTACTTTTCTATTAATTGTTTCCACTTTCTTTTTAGGTAATATAAAAGATGCTAGGTGAGTTTATTGTTAGGTGATGAATGGACTGAGCTGATCATGTAACGATATTAATGGGTCTTTGTCTAAATATGTCTTTGTCACGAAAATTGGTTGGGTGGATCATTGTGATACCATCAGTATTGCTTTTATAGTATAGACTTGTCATCAAATATATTTTGTCTCCATGAGGAGCTTTTACTTTTATTATTACGGGCGATCTTAAATCTGTTTTTTTTTTCAAATAAGTGATGACATCTATGAGAATTCGAGATCCCATTTCTTGCACATAAGAAACACGTCAAGCCTTTGAAGGAACGCGCTAGATTTTGCCTATTTTTAGGAAGCTTGACCGGGATTTCCGGAGGAATAAAGATAAGAGAGGAACATGCTAGGAATGTGATTAGAAGATTTGTTATTAATCAGGAGAGAAAGAATCAAAAGCAGATGTGTGAAATGAATAAAACAGCTAACATTGCGTGGGCATTGAAGAGATTTGGTGGTCCTTATGTTTATAGTTGTGATGATGACTCGTTTAGCAGTAGATTGAATGAGCGGAGAGTTTCTAAAGTTACCGTATGCTTAGAGAAGCAATTACAAATGAAATTAGACATTGGAAGAGAAAAACAACGTAAAATTTGGCATTCCTGATAAAATGATTGAAAGTTTGAAGGGCGTTTTGCCAGTTGGATAGATTGTTTTGCTGCTTGGTCATCTTTGCAGCAGTGAAAATTGACCGATTGACCGTTGGTGTTGAGCAAACTTGCAAATTCAGTGATCTTGACCAGTGCTGACGTATAATGATAAAATATTGATGTTCTATCACGGCAGGAGCGTGTATGCCTCTTTATACTGCTGGCACAGTGTTTTACTATCATTTATGCATGATTTTGCTGGATTTGAGGTGTTCTTTGATTTTTTAGTGATTTTGATGAATTTACTATTTTGTAAAAATACATATTAATTTCAAGCAATTATCTCTATGCTCTATGAATATTTCTGTATAGATCAATATGTAGCTTGTAAACCTTTAAATTATTAATGTTAAAGCATAAATTTCATGTGTATTCAATAGTTGGCTGATTTTTTATGATTTAAAAAAAATTTGCAATTTTATTTCATTTTTACCTCCCTTTGCAGAATTGGGTAATTTTTGGCTTTTTTTCCGTTTTTGATGAAACAAACACCTCTACAGTCTTGGAAACGATTGGTTTGTTTTAAGTTTACTTGGCTTGATGAAGCAGCCGTTGATAGGGTGATTGCTATTTTCATGAGGGTCTCTGAAAATAGCACTTGGGCCGATTATGCAGTTACGTCGATTTACGCTATACGCAAATTGGCATATCTTTCATCAAAAGCGTCCCAGAACCAAGGTTTTGCTATTATTGTTATAGGGGAAGAAAAGATCTGGGCAGCAGAGCATAAAATTATGACCTACTTTCATTTTCACATTTTAGTTTTGAGTACTTAATAAAACAAACTGTAACAATGAATAGCTTGGGATTGAGCGTTTAAAAAAATATATACAGCGTAATATCCACTAAACATGTTCAAAGCACTTGCAAAGGCTCCCTGGCCAGACGCAATATGTAACATGTAGAATGAGACATGACATCTGGTAGGCATTTTACAAACAAATTTTCAACAGAAACAGCACTTTTTTATGGCCAGGTACTCATTTTAATCTTGAGTACGGTGAGAGAATGTGAGTGAAGAGCCTATTCCAAGGACTCAACAATGCACTGAGTGGGGCTCGACCCAAGGTCCTTCCAATCTAAAAGCGAGTGTCATTCCATACGACCACATAGCCACACTTGGACTTAATCCAGTCTCTCCTCATGGACCCAGGCTAATCTTCAGGTTGTCCCGACAGCAGCTGCAGCAGTCAAGCCCTCCCCCATTTCCCCCTCATTTTGCCTCTTCCCTTTCTCAACTGTGTGGCTTTGTGGTCTAGTGGTATGCTGTTGTCTTTAGACCAGTGAGTCTTTGGTTCGAGTACCACCCATGACATCGCAAAGTTGTGTTATCATTTGTAAAAGACACTTTACTCACTTTCCCTCACTGCACTCAGGTGTAAAATGAGTCAGATGAAAAAAAAAATGTTATATCCCCTTACAGGCATCATATCCTGTGCTACATGTTAAGTATTGCTGTTGCTTTGGGACCCCTTTTAAAGGGCTTTGCGCACATTCAGTGGACATTGCGTTATATAAGAGCACGAGTCTTTTTTATTTAACTAACCTTTGACCTCTCACATTTCTCTCCTTTCTAGCTATCAGGCGACAAGGTAAGTGTCATACAAGACAGGCTACTGTTGGACATTCATAGTAACTTTAAGTGGAATACTGCATAATCTATTTATAACTCTGTCCTTACCAACCATAGAAAATTCATAAATAAAGACAAAATTTCTATATGTGACCCTTCGCCTCAAAACGGTATTAAGTCAGGATGGTTAAGATGTTGAAAATTGAATTTATAGCCAGAAATA
>NC_088360.1:20901680-20926680 GCF_034508935.2 Berghia stephanieae | reverse complement strand
ACATGTGTGATTAAACATAAGGACAATTACCTGTGATTCGAGTGTGGATAGACAGGTGCGATTAAACATAAGGACAATTCCCTGTGATTCGAGTGTGGACAGACATGTGTGATTAAACATAAGGACAATTACCTGTGATTCGAGTGTGGACAGACATGTGTGATTAAACATAAGGACAATTCCCTGTGATTCGAGTGTGGACAGACATGTGTGATTAAACATAAGGACAATTCCCTGTGATTCGAGTGTGGACAGACATGTGTGATTAAACATAAGGACAATTCCCTGTGATTTGAGTGTGGACAGACATGTGTGATTAAACATAAGGACAATTCCTTGTGATTCGAGTGTGGACAGACATGTGTAATTAAACATAAGGACAATTCCTTGTGATTCGAGTGTGGACAGACATGTGTGTTTAAACATAAGGACAATTCCCTGTGATTCGAGTGTGGACAGACATGTGTGATTAAACATAAGGACAATTCTCTGTGATGCGAGTGGTCTCCAAGCCATGCTACTTTGTGTTCAAGGTCAAGTAAAAGAATCGCATTTCATATGTGGCCCTTTATTAACAGTAAAGGGGAGATAACAATATCGTTATTAAATTGTAAGATTGATTATTGTTGTTTTCATGACATCTGCCCACTGGAGTCATGATTTCTCTTCTGTCAAAAATAAAATCTTTACTCTCATCCTTATAATTATCTCAGTCATCGGTTCATCCTTGTGTATTTTGTTTCCTTCATGACTCACAGTGACTTCAATATTTGGACTCTTTATAAACTTCTGTGTGAAAATCCATTTTGTGTGACTTCAATATTTGGACTCTTTATAAACTTCTGTGTGAAAATCCATTTTGTGTGACTTCAATATTTGGACTTTTCATAAACTTCCGTGTGAAAATCCATTTTGTTTCCTTTATGGCTCACAGTGACTTCAATATTTGGACTCTTTATAAACTTCCGTGTGAAAATCCATTTTGTGTGACTTCAATATTTGGACTCTTTCTAAACTTCCGTGTGAAAATCCATTTTGTTTCCTTATTGACAACAGAAAATATTAAAATACTGTGGGGCTATGTAGTTTTGTGGTATGACACTCTCTTTTAGATCGGAAGGTCCTGGGTTCGAGCCTCGCTCAGCTTATAGTCGAGTACTTGATAAAGTCTCTTGACCCAACTTTTTCTCTCACCATAATCAGGTGTTAAAATAATATCTGGCCATTAACAGTGTTGTCTCTGTCAAAAAAAATAATTGTAATATCGCCTAACAAGCGTCATGTCTCGTTCTACATGTTACACGTTGCTGTTGATCAGGAACCCTTTGTAACGTGCGTTGAGTGTGTTTGGTGGATATTGCGTGATACTAACATTGTTGTGTTTTTTTTTGTGTGTATTTTTCTTTTAAGATAAAAAAGAAATAGAACCCCCCCCCCCCTCCCCACAAAAAAAAAAAAACCACTTGCGGACTTTTAATCTCTTCATTTCTTTCCTCTGGTTTTTGGAAGAATTGTCTTTTCTCATCAACTTGACATTGAATTGGATTGGACCAATTTCAGCACATCGGAGATTCAGAGGGAGGGAGAATGATACGGAGGAAGAAGACAAGAAGTTAAAAAGAAGAGATAGAAGAGAAAGAAAAGGAAGAAAGAGGAGGAGGAGGAGGAAGAGAATAAATTGTGCAGCTCTGTCTGTGGTCTTGAGATGCGGCACTTGCCATAGGACCCATAGGTCCCTGGTTCAAGCCTGTTGTGGTTTGTGCAAAGACGAGTCAGGAAAAAGGCATTTTACTCACATTCTCTCACTGCACTCAGGTGTAAAATGAGTACCTGGCCATAAACAGTATTATCAACAACAAAAAATGTCAAAAACAAAATAAATTATAAGTGCGCTTACAGGTCTCATCTAACACATAAAGTATTGCTGCTGTTTTCAAACATCTTGTAAAGAACTTTGAACATATCTTAATAATTGTAGCATCTAGCTGGTCAGCGACCCATTGTGAATTCTTTTGGTATCTGACCATAACCAAGTGGATATTGGTCTAAAAAAAAAAGCTTAATTTGATATAAGATTGTGAGTTACCTTGACAGTTGGACCTGAGACGGTCCCTGGCTTGAGTAATTCCATCGTTACAACAGCCATACCTAGAATACTGACACGGCACTGGTCTCTGGGTTGCACGGGGGGCAGGGGGAGTAACTCTCTCTGCAAGATGAACAAGAAAATGGAAATGATGAAATTCTTCTTCATGCTTTTGTCATTGCTAAAAATGTTGTGATAATAAATGAAGGCGTTGAAGAAATTTTTGTTATCTAAGTTGTTGTTGTTGTTGCTATTATAGTTTTTTTGCTGTGTTGTTTTCTACTTATGTTGTTCCCTTTGTCATTGTTGTAATTTTTGTTCTATTGCTGTTGTTTTGCTGTTATTGTTATTGTTGTTAATTTTTATTGCTAGTTTTTGTTGTCTTTATTGTTTGTTGTTCTTTCTGTTATTGTTCTTATTGTTTGTTGTTTTTAATTTCAAGTTGAACTTTGCCTAATAGAATATATCCAGTCAGTAAATTGATGACCACCATCTATCCCATATTCAAACAAAGGTGGTATTTTGTAAACACCAACAGCTTTTAGCTCAGGTAAATTTCTATGACATTGCCATTGTGCGGCTATATAGTCTAGTGGTATGACACTTGTCTTCGGATTGCAAGGTTCTGGGTTCAAGTCCTGCTGTGAGCAGTGCATAGTTGAATCCTTGGAAAAAGTCTCTTTACTCACATTCTCTCACTGTACTCTGGTGTAAAATGAGTACCTGGCAGTTAACAGTGTTGTCTCTGTCGGAAAAAAAAAACAGGCATCATGTCTTGTCCGTTCAGTGTTGTTGTTGTCTTTGGACCCCTTGAAAACCGCTTGAGTACATTTAGTGGACATTGCGCTATATAAAAGCACAGTCAATCAGTTATCCTGTATTCCACAGGTTTTATAATGTTGCACCATAGGGGAACAGCATGGCTCAGCGATATGGGCTGTGCTTCGTACCAGAAAGGTACCGAGTTCGAATACCTGCTGCGCTGTGTGGCCTTGAGCAAGTCACCTCACCCTAGCTCAATTTGCGGCGCTGCACTGCGGCTGATGTCTGGGTTATACCAGTCTTCCCTTGGAATAGACCCTAGAGATAAAATTCTACTATGAGATGGATAAAGAGAATTTTATTTGTTTGTTTTTGTTTAGATTGCCAGAGACCTTGTCATGTTGAAGTCACTAAAAAACAGGACAGTGTCTTCTGTTTCCATTTTTTAGACCAATGCAATGCTGATCCCTGGGAAATGGGTGATGGGATGGAAAGAATGACAGCCCGATTAAAATGACAAGGTATTTGACTTTCCTTTGCAATGACAACAGTTACGGATCAAGCAATGGTTGTATCTGGAAAGGTCAAAGATCACACGATGTTTGTATCTGGAAAGGTGAAAGGTCATATGATGTTTGTATCTGGAAAGGTCAAAGATCACACAATGTTTGTATCTGGAAAGGTGAAAGGTCATATGATGTTTGTATCTGGAAAGGTGAAAGATCACACGATGTTTGTATCTGGAAAGGTGAAAGGACACATAATGTCTGTATCTGGAAAGGTGAAAGGACACATAATGTTTGTATCTGGAAAGGTGTAAAAACACATAATGTTTGTATCTGGAAAGGTGAAAGGTCACACGATGTTTGTATCTGGAAAGGTGAAAGGACACATAATGTTTGTATCTGGAAAGGTGAAAGGTCACATAATGTTTGTAAGGAAAGGTGAAAGGTCACATACTGTTTGTATCTGGAAAGGTGAAAGGTCACACCATGTTTGTATCTGGTAAGGTGAAAGGTCACACCATGTTTGTATCTGGAAAGGTGAAAGGTCACACCATGTTTGTATCTGGAAAGGTGAAAGGTCACACCATGTTTGTATCTGGAAAGGTGAAAGGTCACATAATGTTTGTATCTGGAACTCACCAATTCCCCTGATGCAAACACTTTCACACTCGGCACGAGACTGGAATCGGTTGTCATTCCCTCCACATCCACCGTAGTAGAATCGAAGACATCGTCTGTTCTTGGAATCGTAGTACCATAGTATCTTGTAGTCGTAGCAGTTTCCAGCATCGTTAGCCAGATTGCATGATTCTGTGGGATTAAACCAGAGACTGACTCAACAAAGATAGGGGATGACAGGCAATTGGAATTAGCTCAACATCTGTATTAACAGAAGGTCATCGACTATTTTTACTTTATTATTACTGTATCCTGTCTGTAGGACATCTCTCATACTGTACCCTGTCTGTAGGACATCTCTCATACTGTACCCTGTCTCTAGGATATCTCTCATACTGTACCCTGTCTGTAGGACATCTCTCCTACTGTACCCTATCTCTAGGACATCTCTCATACTGTACCCTGTCTGTAGGACATCTCTCATACTGTACCCTGTCTCTAGGACATCTCTCATACTGTACCCTGTCTGTAGGACATCTCTCATACTGTACCCTGTCTCTAGGACATCTCTCATACTGTACCCTGTCTGTAGGATATCTCTCATACTGTACCCTGTCTGTAGGACATCTCTCATACTGTACCCTGTCTGTAGGACATCTCTCATACTGTACCCTGTCTGTAGGATATCTCTCATTTCCCATTACAGTCAATTCTAAGTAGAAAAGTAGGCAGGCAAAAACCATTACAAACATCCAGATAATTCAATTCATAGAGCACTCGCATTACGAGAAGAATGGAAGATCAATCCAAGATACTGTAGATATTTTTTCTGATCTCCCTGTCAACCCAGCAGCAAATGGACGTAGCTGGGTCTGAAAATACTGATGGGAAGGTTTTAGCAATAAACTATTGTCCTACCCAAAGGATAGTAAGCAATCACTGTAGTCTGTTTAACATACATTTGCGATTATCTTCGAAGCATGGAGTTGTGACTTAATGACAACACAAGAAGACTTTATAAAAACAAAAATTGTTCATAGATCAGTCACTCAACCCTTTCATTGTCTTTATGACCTGCCTGCTATTACCAAAGATTTGTCGAATTTTGTTTCCCAATTTCAGAAATTCATTCATAAGCCAATAAAATAAATTGAAAATGAAAATGGATGCCAGACTACATACCTTCAGGATATTTTGAAGAATAAATTCATCATTGTCAGAGTCAATGGTTGATTTTTAAAGTTCACTACAGCGACTTATAATGTTATCTCCTAAATCTACAAATTCTTTACTTTTCAGGTAAGCAGGTTTGTGTTTATCCAAATTCTTCTACAAATAAGTAATGACTTTGATAATGAATTCCTTAGCTTTTTAGACTCATTTTCACAAACACTACATAAACATACATAAACACATAAAAACACATAAACACATACAAACAAATAAACACAAAAACACATAAACATACATCCATATTTTATTAAAAATCACATTCACTTGAACGTTTCCTACACATCTTGCTCTTGATATTTTGCACCAATTTGAATTCCTATTCTTTTTCCATTCCACGAAAAAATATAAATTTAGATGGTAAAAAATCTTCTGAAAATTGTCATCTGGTCTGAATGGAAAGTTTTATCCAGCAATAAATTCGTATTGACTATAGCTTGACACAGTGTCTTTCAGATTGGGGTCGTGACAAGATTTACGATGAAATAAGAAATTTCTACAATTTTTTCTGTTTTTGCAAAGTTAGGATTTTAAACTCTCGGCTGAAGGAAATGAACGACTTGTCATTTGTATAATCTCATGTGGTGCTTGTTTTACAACTACTGTGAACATGTTAGTATTTTAAGTCTGTTGTCATGGGGTAGATATTCTTTTTCTTCTTCTTCTTCTTCTTCTTCTTGTTATCATTCGTATCATCATCATCGATATTGCTATTAACATTATTATTATTATTATTATTATTATTATTATTATTATTATTATTATTATTATTATTATTATTATTATTATTATTATTATTATTATCATCATTACTACTACTACTACTACTACCACTACTACTACTACTACTACTACTACTACTACTACTACTACTACTACTACTACTACTACTACTACTACTACTACTACTACTAATACTCCTACTACTAATACTACTACTACTACTACTCAACCACTCCTAGAACCTCACCCTGCCCCCCCAACCTTACACCACATAGAGAAGAGACAACAACCTCAAGAATCAAACATGTTTAATTTGGTAGTAAAAAATGTGTCATTTGGGAATAAAAAGTGTGTAATTTGGGAATAAAAGTGTGTAATTTGGGAATAAAAAGTGTGTAATTTGGGAATAAAAAGTGTGTAATTTGGGAGTAAAAAGTGTGTAATTTGGGAATAAAATGTGTGTAATTTGGGAATAAAAAGTGTGTAATTTGGGAATAAAAAGTGTGTAATTTCGGAGTAAAAAGTGTGTAATTTGGGAATAAAAAGTGTGTAATTTGGGAATAAAAGTGTGTAACTTGGGAATAAAAAGTGTTTAATTGGGAATAAAAAGTGTGTAATTTGGGAGTAAAAAGTGTGTAATTTGGGAATAAAAAGTGTGTAATTTGGGAGTAAAAAGTGTGTAATTTGAGAATAAAAAGAGTGTAATTTGGGAATAAAAAGTGTGTAATTTGGGAATAAAAAGTGTGTAATTTCGGAGTAAAAAGTGTTTAATTGGGAATAAAAAGTGTGTAATTTGGGAGTAAAAAGTGTGTAATTTGGGAGTAAAAAGTGTGTAATTTGGGAATAAAAAGTGTGTAATTTGGGAGTAAAAAGTGTGTAATTTGGGAGTAAAAAGTGTTTAATTGGGAATAAAAAGTGTTTAATTGGGAATAAAAAGTGTGTAATTTGGGAATAAAAAGTGTTTAATTGGGAATAAAATGTGTGTATCAGACAAAATGTGGAAAGCAGCACAATACTCATTTCTTGAGTAATATTGAACACTGTTCCCTATATGGTGATGTTATATAAATCCTCTTACCCTCATTTCAATACAAGAAAGACGGTGGCTAACACAGTGACGGTGGCTTTGACAATATTGCAATTTTAAAAATATTTTCGCATTGTTGGCATTGCCTCCATTTTTAATCAAAAAGATTGTAATCGTGGTATTAGTTAGCGTCTCTGTGGGAAAGTGCATGACAAAAAGTTCCAATTTTACCAGGTGATCCCCCACTTGGTTGAGCTGGAGTGGTTGTTGGTGGAGTGGGCCGTGGCCGTGGTCTAGGTCTTGGCCGGCGAGTGGTTGGGTTGACTCTGTCAGTTCTGACGCATGTGTTCTGACATTCATCCTCTGTGTCAAACCGATTGCCATTTCCATCACATCCTGAGTAGACAAACCGTGAACACATATTCCTGGCCTTGCTGTAATACCATTTAATGTTGTATCCACCACATGAACCCTGCAACAAATAAAGTGGAGGGGGGGGGGGTTCATTTAATAGAATATCTGGTGACCTATAACCTAAAAATGGATTTATGTCCAAGGGGAAATTAGATGCTACAAGGAATTTGACTTTAAAATGGCCGCAAATGTTAAATTTAAGTTTTTGTTCATTTGAAGAAATAATATTTAATCCTTCCCTAAAACTACACAAAATCTAAACCCAAGACTAGACTCTGTTTGAAACTATCAATTAAATGTTTAGTCTCTACAACATCTCGACGGAGTTTGGCACAGATGGTCAATATTGTATCATCTCTATCAAAAATAATATTAATAATAATAATGATGATGATGATGATGATGATGATGATGATGATGATGATGATGATGATGATGATGATAATAATAATAATAATAACAATAATAATAGTAATAATAATCGTAATAATAATAATAATAATAATAATAATAATAATAATAATAATAATAATAATAATAATAATAATAATAATAATAATAATAATAATAATAATAATATATTCATCCTAAAAAAGGACAGTTGTGTACAGACATGCGTTGTGTTAAAATGTGTAAACGCATAAACAAATAAAACTTGATAAAGCTATAAATAAATAAATAAATAATTAAAAACTTAAATAAGTAATTCATTCAGGGAAATGGGGAAGGGAAAAACAGTAAATGTACACGGATAAAAGAATAAACAAAATAAATAATGAAATTATAAAGAATTTTATGGAATTTCAATCTAAAATTAAGATAAAGAAATGTTTTAGAGTGACACATATTGACACACAATGACACATAGTGACATATTGACACGCAATGACAAAGTGACAAACAATGACACATTGACAAACAATGAAAATGCAGGCCTGTAAATGGTTGGTGAAAAAATTTTTGGAACTTTTTGAACACGTGAAAATAGAGACAACAGCACAAAAATATGGACACAACACAGATATGACACGTCAATTGACTAGTCAAATCATGTCACTTTCTCCTACTTATTTATAACGAGGTCCTTATTTTATGGTACCAAAAAAAAAAAAAAAATCCCAATTATTTGAGAGCCCAGGTCTGAGAGTAAAATGAAAGGAAGAGAACAATTCCTACCCTTTTGAATGATGTGTATCTCGTGCTTGATGACACAGGAAGCTGCGTATCTTCGCTCCTGTTTGTGTTAAATGTTTACGCTGATTCTTTCGTTTATTTGGATTAATTCTTATAGAAGAAGAAGAAGAAGAAGAAGAAGAAGAAGAAGAAGAAGAAGAAGAAGAAGAAGAAGAAGAAGAAGAAGAAGAAGAAGAAGAAGAAGAAGAAGAAGAAGAAGAAGAAGAAGAAGAAGAAAAAGAAGAAGAGGTGGTGCGGTCGTGTGAGAGCTTTCGAAGAAGAATATATATTTTGAAGAAAAGAGATTATTTTGCATTATTTTTTTTCCGTCTCACATCGGGACGGAACCAAAGAAATATAGAGACTGAGAAATAAGAACCGGAGATATGCATGTGTGTTGGTAGCAAAATAGAGAGAAACCTTCCGGTCCGGTTCGACACACTTCTGTGTGAGCGTTATTTACTGACTAGGTGTGTGTGTGTGTGTGTGAAGATGACTCGCGTGAACTTCGCGATCCACTCTCACTGACTGTGGCACAGTCATAGATGTGGGCACAGTAGCCAGGCAGTGAATATATCCACGTCAAGTGGAGCGAGTAGATGGCATGATAATATTATAGCTAACAGATAGACGGCAAGTTTTACATTGTCTTTGATGCGACAAATGAAATTTTTTAATTAATTTTTTTTTAAGTCGGCATTTGAAATGGAATAAGATCTCTTTTTTTTTCGAGGAACGAAATAAAAGTCTTTTATTTTATTTTTTATTGGTTCTGTTCTTTGACGTTACGAATTTTATTTTTACTATTATTTTTTTTTTTTTTAAATATTAGCACTTAAGAGCAAAATCGTGCTGTCAGAAATCCAACAATAGACGGAAGATTTACAGGCCTGAATATGATATATATTGACATGCAATCACACACAGTGGCAAAAAAGACACATACTGACACACAGTGACACACGGTGACACACAGTGACATACAATGACACATACTGACACACAATGACAAACAAAGACATACAATGACACATACTGACACACGGTGACACACAGTGACACACAATGACATACAATGACACATGGTGACACACAAAGACAGACAAGTCATACTTTTTCAGGTCTTTCCTCACACACATTGGTGTTGTTCGTTTTTCTGTCAGGGCTGGTCTTGATGTAGTCGTTGCATTTCCTCTGACACGCTTCCAGAGTGTCAAAATTGTTGGCGTTGGCACTGCATCCACCAAATGTAAACTGTTTACATTTCTCTTCCACACGGTCAAAGTAGAATCTAGGTATGGAAGCTCGGCACATGCCTTCCTTTTTGGGCTTGAAGCAAATGTCTGCATGGAGACGAGAGATAGATAATCTTTGTCAGAGACAATTTAATGGATCTATATCACGATGACTATATGAGAAAAAGATATTTTTGTCAGAGAAAATGTGATGGATCGCTTCGACAAAGGCTGGCTGGCATTGCATGTGACAGAATAAATGGTGAAATATCACACGTCCATCACAATTAAGGCATAGCACCTTTTCAAAGACCCAAAACAGGACACCCTAACACACAATACTGTCATGACCCAAAACAGGACACCCTAACACACAATACTGTCATGACCCAAAACAGGACACCCTTACACACAATACTGTCATGACCCAAAACAGGACACCCTAACACACAATACTGTCATGACCCAAAACAGGACACCCTAACACACAATACTGTCATGACCCAAAACAGGACACCCTAACACACAATACTGTCATGACCCAAAACAGGACACCCAGGTCCTGGGTTCGAGCCTCCCTCATTGCATAGTTGAGTCCTTGGAAAAGACTCTTTACTCATATTCTCTCGCCGTACTCATGTGAAAAATGAGTATCCGACTTAACAGCGTTGTCTCTGTTGGAAAAAAATTGTAATATTGCCTAGCTGGCGTCATGTCCCGTCCTATACGTTTAGTGTTGCTGTTGGCCAGAGAATCCTTTGTCAAGCGCTCTGAGCACCTTTAGTAGATATTGTGCTATTTAAAAGCTCAAATTAAAACTCTCCCGGATTGCCAAATTGGGTCAGTCCCGATTTTATCCGGACAGCTGGCCGCCATGTTCCCATACAATCACCATGTTCCCATACGATCACCATGTTCCAATACCATCACCATGTTCCAATACCATCACCATCACCATGTTCCAATACCATTACCATGTTACCAACCTTTACCATGTTCCCATACTATTACCACATTCCCATATCATTACCATGTTACCATATCATCACCATCTTCCCATACCATCTGCAAAATTTAAGATGAAAAGCAAGGGTTCATATAGTGGTCACGGTCATATGAGACAAAACCTGAACACCAACACCACTACCACCTCAATCCCCACTACCACCTCAATCCCCACAACCACCTCCATCCCCACTACCACCTCAATCCCCACTACCACCTCAATCCCCACTACCACCTCCATCCCCACTACCACCTCCATCCCCACTACCACCTCCATCCCCACTACCACCTCCATCCCCACTACCACCTCAATCCCCACTACCACCTCAATCCCCACTACCACCTCCATCCCCACTACCACCTCAATCCCCACTACCACCTCCATCCCCACTACCACCTCCATCCCCACTACCACCTCCATCCCCACTACCACCTCCATCCCCACAACTACAACTGCCATCTCTCCACTTGAACTCTAACCCGATACCACTGACCACTACTCACCTCTGGGATGACAGTATCTCTCACAGTCTGCCTGTGTTTCAAAGTTGTTACTGTTGCCCCCACATCCACCGTAGACAAACTGTTTACACCGGCCTTCAAGATGGTCGTAGCGCCAGCGTTGGAATGCGGCCAAGCATTGGCCAGATTCTTCCTTCATCGTACATACATCTGCAAGATAAAACAGAAAAGCACATGTTAAGTTTAAACCAATTCTATTCCATCCTTGTGTAGTAACTTCATTATGAGAAGAAGGCGGAGATGGATAGAACATGGTATGAGAAAGGAGGAGGGAAACATCAACACTGTCCTACATTGAACACCAGAGGGAAAGATAAGAAGGGGAAGCCCCTGGGTGACTTGGAGTTGGAGTAGAAGAGTGGGGGAGACATGGAGCTCCCTGAAGATGATGGCCACAGACAGAGGAAGATGGAGGTCCTTCATGACTGCCCTAAATGCTGACAGACATAATGGGTAGTTATTAAACAAGTAGCAACTAGCCAAGCTGTCAGTTGAAAAACAAATTAAATATAAAATCCTATTCTTGTCTATTTGCAAATTTAAAATCAGTAAACACAAAATTCATCTTCAGTAATACTATACTACCCCCCCCCCCCCCCCCCAAAAAAAAAAAAAAAAAGAAAGAAAGAAAGAAAAGAAAGCTACATACAACATTTAATAACTTTCAGGAAATTTAGAAAAATCCACCCCCCCCCCCCCCCCCCCCACCTTAAAATTGCAGTAGCTTAAGAAAAAAAAAATTCTCTAACATTGTGTGAAATCAAAATATGTAATATTTCTTCCAGTTCCGTAAGACTATAATTGTCAATTGATTGTGCATCTACCAAATACGTCAGAAATATTCTTGAGCTCTACAAACATCAAAGGACTCTTCTCCCAGCTCGCAATCAGCAGCATCTGCTCTACAAACATCAGAGGACTCTTCTCCCAGCTGGCAGTCAGCAGCATCTGCTCTACAAACATCAAAGGACTCTTCTCCCAGCTGGCAGTCAGCAGCATCTGCTCTACAAACATCAAAGGACTCTTCTCCCAGCTGGCAGTCAGCAGCAGCTTTACCAGTTGACTGCCATACTCTGGAAAGTCACGGATGTAATAAAATGGCCAGAAAATAGTCCTTCAGATACAGATTGATTTAACTGACCCTCATCATGGCAAAAACTCTCAAACCCGAGACCTTGTGAGGTTAAGTGGTTTAAGATCCTACAGTGCAAAGTAAAGGCTGACGAACCATCATGGAGCAAGGAACATGGAAAATGGAACATGGGAAATGGAACACGGAACATGGAAAATGTAAAACGGATCATGGAAAATGGTAAAACAGACCCCCTTTTGACATCCAAGAATCCACTATCATGCATGCTTTTAATTCTAAAATAACAAAAAACCTTCTCATAAATTATCTTTTTACCGAAGCAAATATTATTACTGATATATATTTATATTTATATTTAATTAATTTTGTATCTACCACGTACCTGCCTTACTCCAAAAAAAAAATTTATAATTTTAAACTTTGACCAGAAAACTAGTCCTTCAAATACCAATCGGGTAAAATGACCATCATCCTTACGAATAACTCTTAAACCTGGGACTTGAAGGATCGTATAATTTCTTCGCAAAATGTTTTCTGTTTGACAATGACCAAATGACCAGTTCTGGATTTAATGATTTGACATAAACTATTTTCAAAGTGGTCAGGATATCATTTTCTGTCAAAATCTATTTTTAGAAAAACTGGATGCAAGAAAACCATTTTTTTAACTCCTTAGGCTTTCATTTTTTTTAACACGATCGTAAAATCGGGTTTTCCCCCAAAACTGAAGGTTCTTATCTTGTCACCAAAGTCAAGCAATGTTAAGCATGGTCAGTGGCCAGATGGGTGACAGTGATTGTGGAAATTAGGTTCCTAAAGCTGGGTCGCCGGTAAGGCACTATACACTAATTGCCACACTCAACTCAGGTGTGAATGAGAACCTGACTATAGGTTATTGAAAGTGTTTGCACAAAAAGTAAGACAAACAGGCAACTGGAACTGTATGAAATGGAAATATGGTTCCATATGGCCTACTGGGGGAATAACTAAAAATTGTGAAGCCGAATGAGAATTCCAAATCCGTGCAAATGAGAAATAAAAATTGAAATATTATATTTATCAATTTTTTACAAAAATGGATATATCCAAACTGGCCAACATTGTACGTTTTCTAACTTGAGATTTTTTATATAGTGCAATATCCACTTAACGTGCTCAAACCGTTTTCAAGGGTCCCAACCAACAGCAGCAGGGTCATGAATATCATTTGTGATGCAGAGACTGCATGGGACACGAACATGCTCTAGAATAGGCGCCTGAGGACGATATCTTGATTTCAGATCTCAGTATTGACATAAAAATATACAGATAAAAGTGACATGTTGGAGAAGAGCCACTGGTGTGAGATAGAGAAGAGCCACAGGTGTGAGATAGGGAAGAGCCACTGGTGTGAGATAGAGAAGAGCCACTGGTGTGAGATAGAGAAGAGCCACTGGTGTGAGATAGAGAAGAGCCACTGGGGTGAGATAGAGAAGAGCCACTGGTGTGAGATAGAGAAGAGCCACTGGGGTGAGATAGAGAAGAGCCACTGGTGTGAGATAGAGAAGAGCCACTGGTGTGAGATAGAGAAGAGCCACTGGGGTGAGATAGAGAAGAGCCACTGGTGTGAGATAGAGAAGAGCCACTGGTGTGAGATAGAGAAGAGCCACTGGTGTGAGATAGAGAAGAGCCACTGGTGTGAGATAGAGAAGAGTCACTGGTGTGAGATAGAGAAGAGTCACTGGTGTGAGATAGAGAAGAGCCACTGGTGTGAGATAGAGAAGAGCCACTGGTGTGATAGAGAAGAGCCACTGGTGTGAGATAGAGAAGAGCCACTGGTGTGAGAACCCTTGCTTGCATCACACAGCACAAACATTTAACACGAGAGGACAACAAGAATACAATAAAGCGTGTCGTGTGTACCTTGTGTATTGTCAGGTTTTGGTGCCATCGTTGTCACTTCCGTCTTCTTGATGTAGTCGTTGCATTTCCTCTGACACGCTTCCAGAGTGTCAAAATTGTTGGCATTGGCGCTGCATCCACCAAATGTAAACTGTTTACATTTCTCTTCCACACGGTCAAAGTAGAATCTAGGTATGGAAGCTCGGCACATACCTACCTTTTTGGGCTTGAAGCAAATGTCTGCATGGAGACGAGAGATAGATAATCTTTGTCAGAGACAATTTGATGGATCTATATCACATTGGCTAGCATTACATGTGGCAGAATAAATTGTGAAACATCACAGGTCCACTACGATTAACATAACATTATCATTATGTCTATTCATCAGTTTTGCTTGAAAATTACAGAACTTTAAGTCTAGAAATCCTTATGCCCCCCCCCCCCCTACCCCAGCCTTTCCTAATCTTTTCCCTGTCAAGAGTTATATAAAAATTAATTTTCTGTAATAATGTTTGGGTATCTAAAATTCCTTTAAAACGACAAATTTTAAGAAACAATATTTTGAAAATTTTGAAAATAAATCCAAATTTTACGCTGCATTCTGAAGTTTGGTAACATTTTAATGTGAAAAGCATTAGCAGGAATGCATAAAATCACAGGAATACACAACAAACTGTACTATATCCACTAATACCCAACCACCATTACCACTTCAACACCAACAACCAAAACCACGACCACCACACTAACAACAACCACAACCACCATTACACTTCAAAACCAACAACCACAACCACTATAACAACACCAACAACCACAACCACCATCACCACACTAACAAAAACCACAACCACCAATACCACACCAACCACAACCACAACCACCAATACCACACCAACCACAACCACAACCACCAATACCACACCAACCACAACCACAACCACCAATACCACACCAACCACAACCACAACCACCAATACCACACCAACAACAACCACAACCACCAATACCACACCAACCACAACCACAACCACCAATACCACACCAACCACAACCACAACCACCAATACCACACCAACCACAACCACAACCACCAATACCACACCAACAACAACCACAACCACCAATACCACACCAACCACAACCACAACCACCAATACCACACCAACAACAACCACAACCACCAATACCACACCAACAACAACCACAACCACCAATACCACACCAACAACAACCAAAAACATCATCACCACAACAACCATCACCATGTCACTTGAACTCTAACCCGATACCACTGACCACTACTCACCTCTGGGATGACAGTATCTCTCACAGTCTGCCTGTGTTTCAAAGTTGTTACTGTTGCCCCCACATCCACCGTAGACAAACTGTTTACACCGGCCTTCAAGATGGTCGTAGCGCCAGCGTTGGAATGATGCAGTACAACGTCCAGACTCCTCGGTCATGGTACATACATCTGGGTGTCAACATGAGAATTGATATATCAATATTACATACATCTGGGTGTCAACATGAGAATTGATATATCAATATTACACACATATGTGTCAACATGAGAATTGATATATCAATATTACACACATATGTGTCAACATGAGAATTGATATATCAATATTACATACATTTGGGTGTCAACATGAGAATTGATATATCAATATTACACACATATGTGTCAACATGAGAATTGATATATCAATATTACACACATATGTGTCAACATGAGAATTGATATATCAATATTACATACATCTGGGTGTCAACATGAGAATTGATATATCAATATTACACACATATGTGGCAACATGAGAATTGATATATCAATATTACACACATATGTGTCAACAGGAACATGAGAATTGATATATCAATATTACACACATATGTGTCAACAGGAGAATTGATATATCAATATTACACACATATGTGTCAACAGGAGAATTGATATATCAATATTACACACATATGTGTCAACATGAGAATTGATATATCAATATTGCGCCACCAAATCAGAATGTACTAGGAGTTCGATTCCCCATTGCATCATGTAACATCAGCAAACTCTTCACTCTGGATCAGTTACTGGCACTGCGCTGCGACTGACGCCTGCTGGGTCATTCCAGTCTTCCTTGGGACAAACACCAAGCAAAAGATTTCCCACGGAGAGCAATATGGGGATTTTTCTCTCATTTTTATTTAAAAGAAAAATCGTTTCATCCATTCAGTTCTTGTGTAACTGTATGTAATCTTAGACTTATAATCAAAATATGGCTTCATTTGATCTTAGGGGAAGATTTCTTTACTTTAAAATTTCCTTTTTTTATCCTTGTCTTTCAATGTGCCTAACAAGGTATTGCATCCAGATGTACACAAGCTAGTCTTAGCCAACAAGACTTAACAGGTAGCACGAGACATGATGCCTATTAGACAATATTACAATTATTTTTATTTTTTTTTTGACAAAGACAGCTCTGTTACTGACCAGGTACTCATTTTACACCTGAGTATGGTGAGATAATGTGAGTAAAAGGTCTTTTCCAAGGACTCAGCTTTGAGTTGCTCAGAATGGGGTTCGAACCTGAGACTCATTCTGGAGCGATTTAGACATGAAAGTCAATTTTCTGTTCCTGGTCCATCCTGTCCTATCTGACATATGACAAAATGACAACAAACAATTGACAAAATGACAACAAACATTTGACAAAATGACAACAAACATTTGACAAAATGACAACAATCTCGTACCTTCCTCCCTGTCAGGTTTTGGTTTGGGTGTCACAACCGTCTTGACTGTGGTGGTTGGAGGCTCCGTTACAGGATCTGAACCAAAGGAAATTAGACATAAACAAAGTTACTTTTGTCTAAAATATACAACTTTAACCCTCTCCTTCATAAACAATTTTAACCCTCTCCTTCTCATCCATAGGAAGTCATGACATGTCAAACGCTCAAAATCACAAATTTCAAGATTTCATTTTTTTTTTGTTTAGCTCACAAACTTGACGCTGATTTGAAAAGCACATTTTGTTGAACTTCACTATGTATAGAATGTACTTGTTGATCTTCTGTTTGAATAATAAAATCTATGTTTGTGTTGGGTGTGTGTGTGTGTGTGTGTGTGTGTGTGTGTGTTGGGTGTGTGAGTATGCGTTTGTTGGGTAAGTGTGTGTGTGTGTGTGCGTGTGTGTGTTGGGTGTGAAGTCCCAGGTTTGAGAGTTTTTTTTGACCAAGATGAGGGTAATTTAAATCGTTCTATATGTGAAGGATGAGTTTTCTCGCCAAATTTTAAAATATGGGTTTCTCCAGAATACGGCAATTTAGCCTTCTTTTTACTGGAGCTGAAATTGTGTCACAAGTGCCATAAAACCTCTAAAAAAAAAAAACAAAAAAACAAAAAAAAACCTGCACAGCCATCTTGAATACAGTTATTGAAAAGGAAAGTTTGATGTAGAGCCCATGGCTTTGAAGATGAATACACTTAGAGTTATTGAAAAGGAAAGAATGATGTAGAGCCCATGACTTTGAAGATGAATACACTTAGAGTTATTGAAAAGGAAAGTTTGATGTAGAGCCCATGACTTTGAAGATGAATACACTTAGAGTTATTGAAAAGGAAAGTTTGATGTAGAGCCCATGACTTTGAAGATGAATACACTCAGACACATTGAAAAGGAAAGTTTGATGTAGAGCCCATGACTTTGAAGATGAATACACTTAGAGTTATTGAAAAGGAAAGTTTGATGTAGAGCCCATGACTTTGAAGATGAATACACTTAGAGTTATTGAAAAGGAAAGTTTGATGTAGAGCCCATGACTTTGAAGATTAATTTAAATAGAGGAAGAAGGGGAAGGAAATTTGATATTTTATAAAGCTAGGTCTACTAGTGTTCAATTTGACAACTACATCAAATAAGCAGGTTTATCTATGAGTTACCTCCCCGCTCCAAGACTTTGATGGTCATTTTTTCCAAATCTCCATAGGGCCGACTTCGGCAGTAGTAGACACCTTCGTTGTTCTGACCAGCGTTAGAAATGGCCAGCGTGCTGACCAGGACTGTGCGGTCATGTCGGTCCATTCGGTTGGAGACAGAGGCCGTTCCCACATTGGGATTGACAATCCTTCCATTGATGAACCATTCCATACTAGTCGGCCTCCGGGGGCCTTGGGCCCTGCAGGTGATGGTGATTGTCTCCCCTTCTCGTACAGAGGAATCCCCGGACATCGTGTCTGATTAAAAAAAAAAAACAAAAAAAAAACATATAATACAAAGCGATCATTGTGACCAACCAAATAAGAACAGTGTTTTGTCGGAAGTAATAATAAAAAATGAATGGAACAGCTTCAGATATGAACAAAAATACCAAATATGGAACGTTTTGGTTTCAAATCACTTCTTCAGACAACAACAAAAAAACACAGTTTCTACTCCCAACATATCAGAGATTAAAAAAAAAAAATACTTACTTGTACTTTTAATGTTAACAGTTGGTCCTCTGGTGGGCCGAGTGGGTCTGGTTGGCCGTGTGGGCGTAGGTGGGGTGGGCTGTTTTCTTTGGACCACAGAGATTGTCTTTGCCTTGACAGATGAATCCGAGCTCGTACAGACATATTCCCCGCCGTCTTCCACCCTGGCTGATGGGATGTACACATCGGATCTCATTTCATATCGCCTCCCATCATTGACTATGATAGTATTCCGAATGTCCACTCGTCTCTCTCTCTTCATCATCACTCCATCCTTGGTCCAGTCTAGGCTGACCCTCTCTGACCCCTGATAGTAACACAATAATCGGAGGGGTGTGTTGACCTCCACAGCGTCTGATCCCGATAGTCTCACTGTGTTGAATAAACGATAGACAATTAATGGAGGCTATTTAATCACTAAACTCTCGTACTCTGGAAAAACATGTATTGAAAAACTTGGCCAAGAAATTCGTCATTCAAATATCAATCAATTTATGGGGGGTTTTTTTCCCGTTTTTCAGGGTTATACAGCGATTGCAACACATCAAAGTCATATCAGCGCCAGCAAAAAGGAAGAAAATGGGATAGTAAAAAATCCTAGAATTAAAAGTAAAGGTACCCGTTCAGATAAAGGATACTCGTTCAAATACAGAGTCATCCAGACACAAGCACAGGATCCAACCTGAGATCACCTAAAAGTCTCATCCAGACACAAGCACAGGATCCAACCTGAGATCACCTAATAGTCTCATCCAGACACAAGCACAGGATCCAACCTGAGATCACCTAATAGTCTCATCCAGACACAAGCACAGGATCCAACCTGAGATTACCTAAAAGTCTCATCCAGACACATGCACAGGATCCAACCATTTAATACACTCAAATGTCTACAGAATAAATCCAAAAAGAAAAAAATAAATAACAATGCATAAGGGAGAGATGATTTACGAAGGGGAATAAATCCTCTCAGTTAAGGACTCCGACAAAGGCCAGGACAAAACTAAGTAATCCCATTTCAAGACAAAGACAGAAATCAACTCGGAAAACAGATATAGGGGGATAGAAAACACAACATGTGACCTCCTGCCCACCATGGGAGGTCAAACGACTCCACCATGGGAGGTCAAACGACCCCACCATGGGAGGTCAAACGACCCCACCATAGGAGGTCAAATGACCCCACCATGGGAGGTCAAACGACCCCACCATGGGAGGTCAAACGACCCCACCAAAGGCAGAAAACAGATCAGGAGATCACAGGGTGATTGGTGTCAAGCAGATCCCAGCTGATAAAAAAGTAGTTATTCTTAGCCATTGGTGCTTGGAGCTGAGTTTATCCCAGTTTGTATAGCCTGAAATGGACAATAGCAATTGTTTGCTACCCTTTGGATAGAATGCTAGCTTATCACAAAGTACTTTTAACACCAGATCATAGAGACCCAGCTACCCAATCACCGTTTCGTGGACAGGAGGGATAATAAGAAATCTCAGCTGCACCCGGATCTATCCCAGTCCTTATGTGTGAAGTGGAGTGAGTGCTCTACCAAATGAGCTATTGGAATCACCCCCCCCCCCTCCCCCCTCCCAACCTAACTGAGATATATGGACCAGAACCAAGAGTGTGTGAAGATTGCAGTTGAAGCCTTATGTCCCAACAAAGGCCCCTGAGGAAAATGAAGCAAGTAAATAATGTAAGATTTCTCACATGTTCCCTTGGATGGGGGACGCAGCGTTTGTTCGGTGGTGGCCATCGTCGTTACTTCCACTCTGTCTTTCATGCATTCCTTTCTACAATCGTCCAATGTCCGAAAATTGTTCTCATTCCCTCGGCAGCCTCCGTAGATGAAATTCTTACAGCGGCCATCTTTAGGGTCGTAGTAGAATCTTCGGTGGCCTGCCCGACATGGCCCTGGGTCTTGTCTCATATCACAAATATTGATAAAATCTGAGTCATAACGATAAAACAAGTAGCATGTGATAAATGATATCAAAACAGTGTTAATTGTCATGGCTAAGGAGATAAGTGGTGCGATACAGCAATGTGACAATGGACAAACTGTGTGATACAGTAATGTGACAATTGATGAACTCTGTGTGATACAGCAATGTGACAATGGATGAACTGTGTGATACAGCAATGTGACAATGGATGAACTCTGTGTGATACAGCAATGTGACAATGGATGAACTCTGTGTGATACAGCAATGTGACAATGGACAAACTGTGTGATACAGCAATGAGACAATGGACAAACTGTGTGATACAGCAATGTGACAATGGATGAACTCTGTGTGATACAGCAATGTGACAATGGACAAACTGTGTGATACAGCAACGTGACAATGGACAAACTGTGTGATACAGCAATGTGACAATGGACAAATTGTGTGATACAGCAATGTGACAATGGATAAACTGTGTGATACAGCAATGTGACAATGGATGAACTCTGTGTGATACAGCAATGTGACAATGGACAAACTGTGTGATACAGCAATGTGACAATGGATGAACTCTGTGTGATACAGCAATGTGACAATTGACAAACTGTGTGATACAGCAATGTGACAATGGATGAACTGTGTGATACAGCAATGTGACAATGGATGAACTCTGTGTGACACAGCAATGTGACAATGGATAAACTGTGTGATACAGCAATGTGACAATGGATGAACTCTGTGATACAACAATGTGACAATGGATGAACTCTGTGATACAGCAATGTGACAATGGACAAACTGTGTGATACAGCAATGTGACAATGGATGAACTCTGTGTGATACAGCAATGTGACAATTGACAAACTGTGTGATACAGCAATGTGACAATGGATGAACTGTGTGATACAGCAATGTGACAATGTATGAACTCTGTGTGATACAGCAATGTGACAATGGACAAACTGTGTGATACAGCAATGTGACAATGGACAAACTGTGTGATACAGCAATGTGACAATGGACAAACTGTGTGATACAGCAATGAGACAATGGATAAACTCTGTGATACAGCAATGTGACAATGGACAAACTGTGTGATACAGCAATGTTACAATGGATAAACTGTGTGATACAGCAATGTGACAATGGATAAACTGTGTGATACAGCAATGTGACAATGGATGAACTCTGTGTGATACAGCAATGTGACAATGGACAAACTGTGTGATACAGCAATGTGACAATGGATAAACTGTGTGATACAGCAATGAGACAATGGATGAACTCTGTGATACAGCAATGTGACAATGGACAAACTGTGTGATACAGCAATATGACAATGGACAAACTGTGTGATACAGCAATATGACAATGAACAAACTGTGTGATACAGCAATGTGACAATGGATGAACTCTGTGTGATACAGCAATGTGACAATGGATAAACTGTGTGATACAGCAATGAGACAATGGATGAACTCTGTGATACAGCAATGTGACAATGGACAAACTGTGTGATACAGCAATATGACAATGGACAAACTGTGTGATACAGCAATATGACAATGGACAAACTGTGTGATACAGCAATGTGACAATGGATGAACTCTGTGTGATACAGCAATGTGACAATGGATAAACTGTGTGATACAGCAATGTGACAATGGACAAACTGTGTGATACAGCAATGTGACAATGGACAAACTGTGTGATACAGCAATGTGACAATGGATAAACTGTGTGATACAGCAATGTGACAATGGATGAACTCTGTGATACAGCAATGTGACAATGGACAAACTGTGTGATACAGCAATGTGACAATGGACAAACTGTGTGATACAGCGATGTGACAATGGACAAACTGTGTGATACAGCAATGTGACAATGGACAAACTGTGTGATACAGCAATGTGACAATGGATGAACTCTGTGTGATACAGCAATGTGACAATGGACAATCTGTGTGATACAGCAATGTGACAATGGACAAACTGTGTGATACAGCAATGTGACAATGGACAAACTGTGTGATACAGCAATGAGACAATTGATAAACTCTGTGATACAGCAATGTGACAATGGATGAACTCTGTGTGATACAGCAATGTGACAATGGACAAACTGTGTGATACAGCAATCTGACAATGGATGAACTCTGTGTGATACAGCAATGTGACAATGGATGAACTGTGTGGTACAGCAATGTGACAATGGATGAACTCTTCAGCTTCAACACCAACAATGGCTGCCACATTCAACAACTCCCTCCATCCCCGAATATAAATACTCAGAACTGAGTCGACCAGAATAACATTCCGATTCAGATTCAGATTAAGATCCTTTACTCACATTTTCTCACTGTACTCAGGTTTAAAATGAGTACCTGGTCATAAACAGTGTTATCTCTGTCGAATATTGCGCTGTCTATATAAAAGATCATTTTTTGTTTTTTTCAGAGAATACTGCGACCTTTTTTTTAACAGAACACAGTATGTGCTATTTGGTTAATATTGAATATAATCTATTTTTAGAAATAACGGCAGAATACTGTTGGTGTACAGCAATGTGACGATAGGTTCATTGAAGTCCAGATCACAATACTGTTACTGCTGTCTTCGTGAAAACATGTTAACTGTCAAAACATTATTAAGGCAGCTTGAACCAAATGCTCAAAGATATAAATTTTAAGTAAAAATAACCAGAAATCACGTATTAATTTTGCCACAAGTTTTACATCCAATCAAATCATAAAAAAAAAACAGTAAAGAAAACGTGTATAGAAATGTCTTATCTACTAAAATCATGATCTGTCACAAAACCATATGGATATTTATCATAATTACCAAAGGTCACTTACAACAGGACGTGAAATGAACAACGTTATGTCGGTTGGTGTCTGAAGCTTGAGATTAGATTTGAACTTTCTCCTTATTCATCATTTTCTGATTTTTCACAGAAGCATCATATAACCATTCAAACGTCATATTCCCATTCAAACGTCATATTCCCATTCAAACGTCATATTCACATCCAAATGTCATATTCCCATCCAAACGTCATATTGCCATCCAAACATCATATTCCATCATATTCACATCCAAACGTCATATTCCCATTCAAACGTCATATTCCCATTCAAACATCATATTCCATCATATTCACATCCAAACGTCATATTCACATCCAAACGTCATATTCCATCATATTCACATCCAAACGTCATATTCACATCCAAACGTCATATTCCATCATATTCACATCCAAACGTCATATCAACGTCCAACATAAAAATGATTTTTTAAAAAGAAGAAGTGTGTGCTAAATATAATTTTGATCAGCAAAACAAGCTGTACCCTGTCCTGTAAGACTTTAGAGCCTGTGACAATGGGGTGGGGGGCTATATAAATGCCATTATTATTACAGTCCACTTCAGATAATGACAACACCTTGGGATCAGCGAAATTGTTGCGATGAACAGAAGTTGAGTTTCCTGTCCACTATTGCAACTTTTGCCTCTGAGTGTACACAATCTTGTAACCGTCCATGTCTACGGTGTCTTTGGTCGATTTCAGATAAAATGATGGGATACTGTTTTCACATCTTGGACTGTCCATGTCTACGGTGTCTTTGGTCGATGTCAGATAAAATGATGGGATACTGTTTTCACATCTTGTTACCGTCCATGTCTACGGTATCTTTGGTCGATTTCAGATAAAATGATGGGATACTGTTTTCACATCTTGTTACCGTCCATGTCTACGGTATCTTTGGTCGATTTCAGATAAAATGATGGGATACTGTTTTCACATCTTGTTACCGTCCATGTCTACGGTATCTTTGGTCGATTTCAGATAAAATGATGGCATACTGTTTTCACATCTTGGGACCGTCCATGTCTACGTTATCTTTGGTCAATTTCAGATAAAATGATGGGATACTGTTTTCACATCTTGGGACCGTCCATGTCTACGGTATCTTTGGTCGATTTCAGATAAAATGATGGGATACTGTTTTCACATCTTGTTACCGTCCATGTCTACGGTATCTTTGGTCGATTTCAGATAAAATGATGGGATACTGTTTTCACCACTTGGGACTGTCCATGTCTACGGTGTCTTTGGTCGATGTCAGATAAAATGATGGGATACTGTTTTCACATCTTGTTACCGTCCATGTCTACGGTGTCTTTGGTCGATGTCAGATAAAATGATGGGATACTGTTGTCACATCTTGTTACCGTCCATGTCTACGGTATCTTTGGTCGATGTCAGATAAAATGATGGGATACT